>NW_016159343.1:63519-69030 GCF_001687245.7 Rhagoletis zephyria | reverse complement strand
ACTGATAATTTGGCCGCACAGTTTGGTAGCAGTGACAAATGAATTCATACACAAACAGATATTCTGTCATTGTTTCCTTTAAATTGCTTCAATTAAATCGCCTTTATGTTATATGTGCATTTATTTAAATAGATATAATCTCGTAATGTAATTTTTTTCCCCATTTAATGAGTAGCCAGTAAAATGATGTGGAAATCAAAATATTAATGTTGTACTGGACTGTTTAAGTGCTTGTGTGTAAAGCAAAGAGTTTAAAACTTATTTATAAATAGTAAAATGTTTGCAGCAGAATGTCAAAACAGTGCAGCAACTGTCCACTTGCAAGTTTTTACTTCTTTTGTTTTCAATAACTTTTTCTGCTAGTTTTCTATTCTCAATTTAACGATCTATTTTGCTTTTACGCTCTCGCTGCAATCTTTTACTGGAGAAGATACTATACAAACCTATTGTCTCCGTCAATGTCTTTGATTTTTCGAAGACAGTGAATTTGATAGTAAATTGGACAATTCGGTCACGTCTTGGTTAATTTGAGAAAAGGAGGCAAGACCAAATCGGAGAATTTTGAAAAAGTGGTTTGTTTGGATATTTTAGTAAATAATATGAAATTCACGCCAAACGACACTAAAGGCGCTGGCCCAATGCAAGCTTGATTTGCACGCCTTGCTTACTTTAATTTGCTTTGATTTACTTCAAAAACTCGTTTGGCCAAATGGCGGCTTGGAACGCTGTCAAAGCAACCAGCTGTGTAGTTAAACAGTCAAGGTCTGCTTCCGTACACTAAGAATAATTTTCCCACAATATTCCAGAAAAGTAAAAAAAAGAAATACAAAACAATCTTTTCAAATTTATTTTTAAATTAATGCGGACTAATTTTTGCTTTTCAAAGTAGTGATAATAATTATACATATGTACATATATAACAACAATATTAAGGCTGTTTATTAATAATTTACTTTTTTGCTTCCTTTTGTGTCCAAAAATTACTGAAATGAATATCCTTGTTTTCGGAAGCAATATAACTTTTAATTTAATTTGTATTCAAATTATAATTTTTCTTGGAGGCCGATGACGGAATCTTTGCTGCGATATATACCACCACAAGCAAAACTCATCCGAGAAGAATACGAAAGATATTTTATGTCACCAATTGGCAAACTGCCATGACAGTATAAATTTATTTAAAATAAAACTTAAAAGATCAACACAGCCCACGACGAAACGGTAGAACCTCAACACTTTGAGCAGTTTTGAATATTTTTCTTCTATTTGTTTAGTGTTCATTATTTTTCTATAAAAGTATAGCTCATTGTCTAACAAAAACCTCATAAATCAGCTAATAATTGCAAGCTTTATACAAAAATTATAAAAATTTCTTTAACTTTTGAACACGATTCCACGGTTTTTAATTTGAATTTCTAGAAAAAAAAATTATTCAGTTTTATAGCTCATTAAAATTTGGTACAATAAGGTGCAAGTTTGAAGTTGCTAAAAAATCCTGTCGATTTTTTATAATTTTTTAGCTGTCGGTATTATGCACTTTCTTCTATGCAAATTACTTTGTAAACTGCATAACAAATTTTTTTCTAGAAATCCAAATTAAAAACCATTGGCCCGTAGTCATAGTCAAAATAAAGTCGACTTTAAAGTTAGTTGCAGCTTTTTTGACAGATATCCCATTGAAAATTATGTCAACAAGCTGCAACTTACTTTAAAGTCGACTTTATTTTGACTATGACTACGGGCCATTGAATTGTAATCAAAAGTTTAAGAAATGTTTATAATTTTTGTATAAAGTTTGAAACTTGGATTTATGTGGTTTTTGCTAAACAACGAGCTATAGATTTATAGAAACAATTAGCATTAAACAAACAGAAGAAAATAGTCAAGACTGATCAAAATGTTCAGGCGCTATCTTTTGTTGCAGCTGTACATGTAATTATAAAATTTCATTCCAAACATAAATTATATAAATTCACAGCTTTCATTTAAATATACATAATTATTTTATACCAATTTGAATTGTAATTAATAAAAAAACCTCTACGTACCAAAATTAACCTTCCGTTTGAGTATTAGTCACCCGGGTGACTTTTCACTTTTGTTTTGCAAATATCTTTATGTTTTAATTTAGACAGGATGTTGAGATTTTGCGCCTTTACTACAATTTTAATTAAGATAATTTTATGCCATATCTCAAGTTTTAGCTCATACCTGTCCATACAAGTTTACCTGATAATTCGTTTGTAACCCTTTGTTGTAGTATTAAAGCTTAAACAGACGGCAGCGTTGATCCGGATTAACTCGGACTTAATCCGGATCAACTGCAGTTAATTCGCGAGTTGATCCGGATAAACGCTGTCGTCTGTTTATGTTTTTAGTCACCGGGTGACTACGTGTATAAGCACTCAATCTATAGGAATAAGACAAGGAAATGAGGGAAAAATTTAATTTTTTTATCAAATATGATTTTTAAATAAAATTTGATAAGTTTTTTTATTTACACAGCAAAACAATGTTTGAAAAAATTAACAAAATG
Organism: Rhagoletis zephyria; assembly: GCF_001687245.7. Classification (NCBI taxonomy): domain Eukaryota; kingdom Metazoa; phylum Arthropoda; class Insecta; order Diptera; family Tephritidae; genus Rhagoletis; species Rhagoletis zephyria. The sequence continues at coordinate 66,494 of NW_016159343.1, read as the reverse complement.
CACAAAATAATGACTTAGCAAGCCTGTCAAGTTTATTCCTTCCAAGAATGTTGGTTACAAACCGACTTTTTGAACTTTGAGAACCGCTTACGAGAATTGCGCTGACGCTTATCCTGCGAAGCGCATAGGTAACATTTTCCCTTAATTTATGTGCGGCCACTCGCATCTAACTGGGATATCTCAGGCTTACATTGCGCCGATGTCTCACCAAGCGAAGCACAATTTTCTCTCAAAGATACCATATTCGGTTGGCTTAGACGGGATATATTGGCGAAAAGGACAGGCGATAGCTGTTTCTCAGTTTCCAAATTATGAAAGAAAATATTTACGAGATCGGAGCTGCCTTTTCGAACTGTCTTCTGGTTTCTCAAGTTCTGGAATCATCGAACCATTGGTATTTATGCACACCATCTTTGTGCATGAAGAGCCCACAAATAAATCACTCGATCATGGCTGCATCCAACTCAATCTAATCCCTCGGAATCCACTCACGTTGTGGGCGATCTGGGTTAATTATGTTGTATTCCGCGGCAAATTTTGCACCTATTTCGTTCTTGTAGCGTATGATAAGATCTTTTATCATGTCATTAAAAATTAGATTGAATGCCGCTTGTTTCGACAACCGTTTTGTGAGGACCCCAATCCTAGGGCTTGGAGCCCCCACAACACTCATGTATATATACAGATAATTTTTGAATAGTACATAAAATATATAATCATTAAGTAATACATGCTTTGAATTGAAAACACATACTTTTAATTGTAGCCACATATTGTACAGCACTAAGTGATTTAAACTACCGTTATTATTCATATAATCATATACATACATACAATTGTACATATACAGAACAACGGGACGTACGCGACGCGACTGCGCACGGCAATTTGTATAAATAGCCGGCCAGCAATCAAAGCGGACAGGAGTCGTCAGGCGACTGCTGCAGAGTTAGGAGCTTTTGCACGCATAGTGTAGGCTCTACTCCCTATGCTAGGTATCAGGAGACGGGCAGGTTCTACTCCCACTCCTATAGATCTTATCCAGGTATTCAGAGACGGGCAGGTTCTACTCCCTCTCTTGGAAGGTTGTGGGTAGGTTCTACTCCCGCTCCTTTACTATAGCCGTAATTATATTTGGAGCTACGCTCACCAATCGGAGAGGAACGGGTAGGTTCTACTCCCTCCCTCTTATGGTACGACCAAGACAGACGAGTGCTTTGCTATAAACCGAAATACGAACCCTTATTATTTTTGTTGAGAACCCGGCAGCCGATGAGCATAACCCGGAGTGCGTTTCAGTTTTTAGTTGATAGATCCACCCGTAAGTATGGAAACAATGCAATAGAAAATCCGGTGTTTTGACAGAATTGACAAATAATATGCACCGTTCCCACGATGCTATTTTGCGTTCAAGCCCGACCCGCATTAGCCAATGTATTCTTACACCAGATCGTATTATCTTTTGAAGTATAAATTTGATCCGGTCTTAAATTTTGTATAGCTGAACTCAAAAGTTGTTGCTCAGCTTCTCCATTTTTAAATAATGATAAAAATATTGGATAATTTTTTTTTGTAGTTTTTTGCATAGAGGGGGTGGGGGGAAGGCGCGGGGTGTTCACATCCCTTCCCTACTCTTCATATACCTCTGCATTTTGCCGTTCGTATACCCTTCCCTATCTTTTTCATGCATATTCTTTTGCAGTTCATGGAATTTTCACACAAATTTGTCACAAAGTTACCTGGGTGACTATTACTCTAACGACCGACTAAAAATTCTTCGCTCAACGGAGGGTTAAAAAGAAAACTCTTGCAACTTGAACTCCACATTGCACGTTGCAGTTATCGTCGAAAAATAAAAAACTGTAAATTCAAACTTCTAAAAAAATGCGTCAGTTTTCATTGGACTCAAGTTTTTGCTTCTTTGCTTTCAAACAACAACAAATGTGCATAAAATGAGCCCACAATATACAAAGCAGGTGCAATTTTCTTCATTTTTTTCTAAAGAATACGCCATTTTTACTCAACAAAGAACAAAACAGAATTTAGAAGTCAGTGCAACATCTTATTGTCACAATTGCTGCATGCTAGAACAATTGTGTGATAAGTGTGGGGCAATTATTGTCACAATATTGCTTTTCGCCAACTTGCGTCAATCAAAATTGTATAAAAAGAGGCAACCGTGTGACTGTACAGAATTTGATTGGGGCAATTTTTTTTATTGTGCTCCAATATAGCACAATAAAAATTGATCCAGATTGGTGCATTTGCGGCAATCGTGTGATCTCAGCTTTATACCATATTCGGACGGAAATCGAAAACATGTTTTCGTTTCTATAACTGGTTTTCGACCTAAAACATGTGTTTTCGTCCATGTAAAATCTGTCAAACGAAAACCAGTTCTCGCTGAAAAATACTTGAAAACTCACGTTCCACTCATTCCAGTTTTCAGCGAAAACTAGTTTCGTTTGAAGGCCGCCTACGCCGAAAAGTGTTCTCTGCAAATGGTGTTCAGCTCAGCTTCTCCGGCAATACAGAAAGGAGAATTCTACTTTGTAAGGGTTATGATCCCTAGGCGCGACCGAAGGCCGCCTACGGAGAAAGAAGTTCTGGGCAAAAGAAACCATGATATCACCCACACTTGTAAATGCTTTTAATTTTTTTTTATCACTGAATTCTTAAACCTCAAAAGCAGATCATAATAAAATATGTACATCAAGTTAAAGGTAAGAACTTGCACTTTCTAAATAATATATTTGTCTTTAGCATTGATTGACATTTTTCTAAGAAAGGTTATTTTATTAAAAAATTATAACATAAACGGCCTCGAGCTCAATATAAATTGTTGAATATAATTGTTATAAAGGCCAAAAAAATAACAAAAACAAATAACTTAAGGAAGAGCACACCTAAAAGTTAAACATTCTAAAAATAGAATTATTAGCAAAAACCAACAATACCAACAACCACATGATCAA
>NW_016159343.1:37443-62662 GCF_001687245.7 Rhagoletis zephyria | reverse complement strand
CTTGCTTACTTTAATTTGCTTTGATTTACTTCAAAAACTCGTTTGGCCAAATGGCGGCTTGGAACGCTGTCAAAGCAACCAGCTGTGTAGTTAAACAGTCAAGGCCTGTTACACTAAGAATAATTTTCGCACAACATTCCAGAAAAGTAAAAAAAAGAAATACAAAACAATCTTTTCAAATTTATTTTTAAATTAATGCGAACTAATTTTTGCTTTTCAAAGTAGTGATAATAATTATACATATGTACATATATAACAACAATATTAAGGCTGTTGATTAATAATTTACTTTTTTGCTTCCTTTTGTGTCCAAAAATTACTGAAATGAATATCCTTGTTTTCGGAAGCAACATAACTTTTAATTTAATTTGTATTCAAATTATAATTTTTCTTGGAGGCCGATGACGGAATCTTTGCTGCGATATATACCACCACAAGCAAAACTCATCCGAGAAGAATACGAAAGATATTTTATGTCACCAATTGGCGAACTGCCATGACAGTATAAATTTATTTAAAAAAAAACTTAAAAGTTCAACACAGCCCGCGACGAAACGGTATAACCTCAACACTTTGACCAGTTTTGAATATTTTTCTTCTATTTGTTTAGTGTTCATTATTTTTCTATAAAAGCATAGCTCACTGTCTAACAAAAACCTCATAAATCAAAATTGCAAGCTTTATACAAAAATTATAAAAATTTCTTTAACTTTTGAACACAATTCCACGATTTTTAATTTGGATTTCTAGAAAAAAAATTTATTCAGTTTTATAGCTCATTAAAATTTAGTACAATAAGGTGCAAGTTTGAAGTTGCTAAAAAATCCTGTCGATTTTTTATAATTTTTTAGCTGTCCGTATTATGCACTTTCTTCTTTGCAAATTACTTTGTAAACTGCATAACAAAATTTTTTTTTTAGAAATCCAAATTAAAAACCATTGAATTGTGATCAAAAGATCGGACTTAATCCGATCTTAGTCACCGGGTGACTACATGTATAAGCACTCAATCTATGGGAATAGGACAAGGAAATGAGGGAAAAATTTTAGTTTTTTTTATCAAATATGATTTTTAAATAAAATTTGATAAGTTTTTTTATTTTCACAGCAAAAAAATGTTTGAAAAAATTACCAAAATACACAATATAATGACTTAGCAAGCCTGTCAAGTTTATTTCTTCCAAGACTGTTGGTTACAAACCGGCTTTTTGAACTTTGAGAACCGCTTACGAGAATTGCGCTGACGCTTATCCTGCGAAGCGCATAGGTAACATTTTCCCTGAATTTTGGTGCGGCCACTCGCATCTAACTGGGATATCTCAGGCTTACATTGCGCCGATGTCTCACCAATCGAAGCACAATTTTCTCTGAAAGATACCATATTCGGTTGGCTTAGACGGGATATATTGGCGAAAAGGACAGGCGATAGTTGTTTCTCAGTTTCCAAATTATGAAAGAAAATGTTTACGAGATCGGAGCTGCCTTTTCGAATTGTCTTCTGGTTTCTCAAGTTCTGGAATCATCGAACCATTGGTATTTATGCACACCATCTTTGTGCATGAAAAGCCCACAAATAAATCTCTCGATCATGGCTGCATCCAACTCAATCTAATCCATCTGGGTTAATTCTGTTGTATTCCGCGGCAAATTTTGCACCTATTTCGTTCTTGTAGCGTATGATAAGATCTTTTATCATGTCATTAAAAATTAGATTGAATGCCGCTTGTTTCGACAAACGTTTTGTGAGGACCCCAATCCTAGGGCTTGGAGCCCCCACAACACTCATATATATATACAGATAATTTTTGAATCGTACATAAAATATGTAATTATTAAGTAATACATGCTTTGAATTGAAAACACATACTTTGAATTGTAGCCACATATTGTACAGCACTAAGTGATTTAAACTACCGTTATTATTCATATAATCATATACATACATACAATTGTACATATACAGGACAACGGGACGTACGCGACGCGACTGCGGCCGGCAATTTGTATAAATAGCCGGCCAGCAATCAAAGCGGACAGGAGTCGTCAGGCGACTGCTGCAGAGTTAGGAGCTTTTGCACGCATAGTGTAGGCTCTACTCCCTATGCTAGGTATCAGGAGACGGGCAGGTTCTACTCCCACTCCTATAGATCTTATCCAGGTATTCAGAGACGGGCAGGTTCTACTCCCTCTCTTGGAAGGTTGTGGGTAGGTTCTACTCCCGCTCTTTACTATAGCCGTAATTATATTTGGAGCTACGCTCACCAATCGGAGAGGAACCGTCCACTTAACGTACGACCAAGACAGACGAGTGCTATGCTATAAACCGAAATACGAACCCTTATTATTTTTGTTGAGAACCCGGCAGCCGATGAGCATACCCCAGCATAACCCGGAGTGCGTTACAGTTTTTAGTTGATAGATCCACCCGTAAGTATGGAAACAATGAAATAGAAAATCCGGTGTTTTGACAGAATTGACAAATAATATGCACCGTTCCCACGATGCTATTTTGCGTTCAAGCCCGACCAGCATTAGGCAATGTATTCTTACACCAGATCGTATTATCTTTTGAAGTATAAATTTGATCCGGCCTTAAATTTTGTATAGCTGAACTCAAAAGTTGTTGCTCAGCTTCTCCATTTTTAAATAATGATAAAAATATTGGATAATTTTTTTTTTGTAGTTTTTTGCATAGAGGGGGTGGGGGGAAGGCGCGGGGTGTTCACATCCCTTCCCTACTCTTCATATACCTCTGCATTTTGCCGTTCGTATACCCTTCCCTATCTTTTTCATGCATATTCTTTTGCAGTTCATGGAATTTTCATACATTTTGCACAAAGTCACCTGGGTGACTATTACCCTAACGACCGACTAAAAATTCTTCGCTCAACGGAGGGTTAAAAAGAAAACTCTTGCAACGTTGCAGTTATCGTCGAAAAATAAAAAACTGTAAACTCAAACTTCTAAAAAAATACGTCAGTTTTCATTGGACTCAAGTTTTTGCTTCTTTGCTTTCAAACAACAACAAATGTGCATAAAATGAGCCCACAATATACAAAGCAGGTGCAATTTTCTTCATTTTTTTCTAAAGAATACGCCATTTTTACTCAACAAAGAACAAAACAGAATTTAGAAGTCAGCGCAACATCTTATTGTCACAATTGCTGCATGCTAGAACAATTGTGTGATAAGTGTGGGGCAATTATTGTCACAATATTGCTTTCCGCCAACTTGCGTCAATCAAAATTGTATAAAAAGAGGCAACCGTGTGACTGTACAGAATTTGATTGGGACATTTTTTTTTATTGTGCTCCAATATAGCACAATAAAAATTGCCCCAGATTGGTGCATTTGCGGCAATCGTGTGATCTCAGCTTTATACCATATTCGGACCGAAATCGAAAACATGTTTCCGTTTCTATAACTGGTTTTCGACCTAAAACATGTGTTTTCGTCCATGTAAAATCTGTCAAACGAAAACCAGTTTTCGCTGAAAAATACTTAAAAACTCACGTTCCACTCATTCCAATCGGTGTCTTCACTAGTATTTTAAATATATTTATCGAAGTGGAAGTCATATTTTTATCATCTTTAATATGCTAGCTGCCCAGATAGAACAGTTACTACGTTTATGCGTATGCTAATACCATGTTCTGACCGACAACGAAAACACCCTGAAAACGAGTTTTGGTATTGTGGGCTGAAGGCTGTTCATACCGACTGTTGGTGTTTTCGTTGACATTTATTTCATCCTTTGTTTACAGTTTTGCTACACAAAAACAAAACCAAAATACTTTTCCTTCAATTTCTTTTCATTAACAACCTTTTACTTCCATCACTTAAATAAATAGTCTATTGAAGCTGATAATTATTTAAATGAGAATTAAATACAAAATTGAATTAAAGTTAATTTCCACTTAAATAGTTTGGTGAAACTGGCTGTTAGTAAGCTGCGGTTTTAATTGATTTCGTAAATTTTCGACGAGACTCATATCAGCGGATTGCGGAGGTCATTTCAAAATAGCAAATTTTTGCTTTGCATCCAGTCTTTGCGAACATATGCAGTATATTTTGGGTGATTTTTCAGCAGAAACTCGCATTTTTCGACTACATCTTGCAAATTTTGTTGAAATATGAATAGATACTGTTCTTTACGTATAATGCGTACTAACGGACCAACAATATTTTTGAAATACAACCCCGAACTATTATTGACCGACCACTGTGATTCACAGTTTGCCTTACATGATGCGCTTAGGCTTAATTTGGATCTTTGATTCAATACCATACCCGGCCATCTGATTGAAAGCGATTGATTTACAGCCAGTTTCACCAAACTATTTAAGTGGAAATTAACTTTAATTTAATTTTGTATTTAATTCTCATTTAAATAATTTTCAGTTTCAATAAACTATTTATTTAAGTGAGTAAAAAGTGGTTGTAAAGCAGACTAGGACTAGCTTTCGCTTTCATTTGTACTGAGAGCTTTTGAAAGCTTTGGCACGCTGTGTTGTAAAAGCAGGGCTCGTATACAAGTAAGCAGCAGATACACAATGATCAGGTGATTAAACGTGTAACACCTCTGAGTGTGGTTATTCTGATTTAACTTTTATTTAAGTGTCATCAATCATAAATCAAAATTAAAATTGATTGGTGAAACCGAAATTAAAGTAATTTTCACTTAAATAATTTGGTGAAACTGGCTGTTAGTCTTGTCAGACCAACTAACCTTCAATTAAATCTTAAAAATGTGTTTTTTTATTGCATTCTGTAAGGGCTAACATATCCCAATAGGCAACGGTCCGGTTTTCGTGCGATCCGGCAAAATGATACCACTCTCTCGCATGTATTTTGATCAATTGGTTTTTTCTTCTTTTATTATGCCTTTGCGTTCAATTTGACAATTCTTTGCCTNAAAAACTCACGTTCCACTCATTCCAATCGGTGTCTTCACTAGTATTTTAAATATATTTATCGAAGTGGAAGTCATATTTTTATCATCTTTAATATGCTAGCTGCCCAGATAGAACAGTTACTACGTTTATGCGTATGCTAATACCATGTTCTGACCGACAACGAAAACACCCTGAAAACGAGTTTTGGTATTGTGGGCTGAAGGCTGTTCATACCGACTGTTGGTGTTTTCGTTGACATTTATTTCATCCTTTGTTTACAGTNCGACTTACTTTGTCCTTAATAACATTTTAGGCTATATTTTTTCTCAGTCTTAGCATTTTCACGTGGCAAACTCCATAATTTTTTGCCACTTTTCCTACGGTCCCGCGTTTCCGCAGTAAANCACTTAAATAAATAGTCTATTGAAGCTGATAATTATTTAAATGAGAATTAAATACAAAATTGAATTAAAGTTAATTTCCACTTAAATAGTTTGGTGAAACTGGCTGTTAGTAAGCTGCGGTTTTAATTGATTTCGTAAATTTTCGACGAGACTCATATCAGCGGATTGCGGAGGTCATTTCAAAATAGCAAATTTTTGCTTTGCATCCAGTCTTTGCGAACATATGCAGTATATTTTGGGTGATTTTTCNCTGGTAATCACTTCTTGAATAAATTACAATACAGAAATAATTATCTGACTTCCAACTAAGTAAAAGATAACTGTAAAATGCAAAACTGAAAGTGAGTGCAAAACTGTAACATTGGCCTTAATTTACATTTTTGCCTGCCGGTTTTATTATTGTTGTTGGATTGACTTCAAATCTTTATGAGAGAGGGAGTAGGGGTGTACCAATAAGAATATACAACAAAAGTATGAAAGTCGTTAGAAGTTGGAAAGATAGCGGTGGCTGAAATGTTTTATTTATTTCTTATTGAAATTTAGAATTATTATTATTATTGAGAATTTATTTGAGAATACTAACTTACTTAATTAATTAAATACTTATTTGAGCATTTAGAATTAATACATTTTGTGTTCATTTTAGTAAATCTGATTTGATTTTCAATTGTACAAAATTTATTATATGTATATATGTATGTACATACATGTATTATTTTACTTATAAACTATTAAAATAATAAAAAAGTTTAAATTCAGATTTTTTACTTATTAAAGGAACATTTCTGGAATTCTGTAGGAACATTTCTTGTACTATTGAATGTTTAATAATATATTTACGGAGTTCGCAATCATATGAATTCAAGAACGATAGAATACAAGATTGCGCATTCCCGCAGAATGACATTTGTGGCAACGGGTAAACAAAGAATATGGCGAAGAACAATGAGTTGACAGTTGTGAATTTGCAGTGAGAAAACGTGTTTTCTTCTCGATTCACCAATTTTTCAAGCCATCTTTGAAAATAGCAAATTAAGCACAACGTTAACAAAAAATATACAACCACTCTTGAAATGTGTTCAAAAGAATAGGACTTATTAATTAACTGTTTAGAATTTTTGTGTTTGTATTGCAGGTGCCGAAAAAGTGATAATATCTTGTCGCAGCGCATGTTTTCCTGTAGAAAGTGGTCGATGCTTGGTTACCTCCGATTTCAATTTGTAATTTGTGGTATTTCAACGTTTTCAATTTAACATGTCGTGTTTAAAAGTGGTCCGTAAAGTACTTCATGCATATTACGCTGGTGTCTAAATTGTATGGCTTCTCCTGACGGCAGAACTCTACCCACTTTCTGGCCAAGGCGTCGTCGCGGGGAAACAAAAAAAACTGCATTTGGGGGCTTTACCCCTACGGCTGCTGCAATTCAACACACGACACGACATTTTTATAAAGTTTTTATTACAAATAAAACGTTTTTTTACTTCAGAACGCACGAATTACTTCGATTTTTCCCTTGAAAGTACACAATACGTTTGCACTTGTTTCTAAACAAAAAGTTTGTTTACGTATTGCCATAAATGTCAAAGTCGGCAAAACCAAAGTAGCGGTTTCGGGAATGCGCCACCTTCAGTTCATTTCCCCATGATATGAATTTTCACGCCCTTAAAAACAGTTTGTTGTGGTTTCAAGTCCTTTAGATATTTGTTTAACCGCTTAAAGTTTACGACATACAACAATACGACACTAACGACGCCATTGCGAATACCCCAATAATAAAATTGAAATTGATTGATGAATTGTATAATTGAAATATAGGCTACTTCCTTAACCGGTCTCCCAATCAGAACGAAATTTGGTACACGTTAGATGGCGTTATACTGAAAGTGATTCCGATAACTCAAGTCCCCTTCCATATAAATTGGAATTTTCATATTACATACATGTCTTTGGAAGTATTTGTGGGAGAAAACTGGAACTTGGTATAGAGATTTGTATGTGAAATCAATGTTGGCATTAATCGATCGATTTTTTAATCAATTAGTTAATTCGATTGAATTCAATCTGCTTACAGTTAATCATGATTAACTTTAATCTGATTAAACAGTTAACAGTTAAACAGTTAATCGTAACCGCGATTAAAAAAATTAAGTTTTTATCATTAACTGTTAATTTGATCAAGTAGGTTTGGTGATTAATTAATTTATGCTGGAATTTTCCTGTGCACACAAAGCAAGTTAATCAGGTGTGGCAAAGTTGGGTTTCCTCCCCAATCTGGGCAATTTGGTGTGCATTTGTATTAAGCTCTATACCAACAAACGTTTTAGAAACTAGGTTTGTAAAAGTTCCCAGTTTATGTATTACTAATAACAATAATTATAATTGTTTTTTATATTATGTGCTTCTTATAAGCGTAAAATACAAAATAATTACTATAACTGGTGTTTGGTTTCAAATTCGGACAAACTAGACAACTTAATCAGATTTTATTTTTAATTGGTTTGACGATTAATGATTAAAATTAATTAATCGTAATCGCAGACACCGATTAACGACTAAAAGAATTTAATCATTAATCGTACAGTTGATAACGAATAATTAATTTTAATCGTCAAACGCGATTAACATTTTAATCGTTAGTCAGATTAACATTTTGCCAACACTGTGTGAAATCATATTCATACTCACAAGAAAAATGGACGTTTTTGGAAAAGAGGCGTAGCACCTCCCATACTGATTGAAAGTTTCATATTGCATATCTCTTCAAATGTTTGGGTAAAGTACTCAAGCTTGGTATGGAAATACATATGTATGTACGTATGTCAAACTAATACCATTCTCATGGAGAAAAATGAGAGTTATTGGAAAAGGTGGTGTGGCAACTCCCATGCAAATTTATTTTTCTATGCTGCATATCTCTGGAAGTGTTTATTGCAGAGGACTGGAACTTGGCACTGAGATGTGTATACAAAATTAATGCCATACTCATGGAGAAGAATTTGCGTTATTCGAAAAGGGGACATGGTTCCTGCCGTACAAATTTACTGTTTTATACTGCTCATCTCTAGAGGTGTTCATGGTAGAGTACTGGGACTTGGTACTGGGGTATGTAAAATCAATTCTAAATTCATGGAAGAAGATTAGGGTTATAAGAAAAAGGGGCGTGGCACTTCCAGTACAAATTTACTTTTTCTTGCCACATATCCCTGGAAGTGTTTGTGGAAGAATACTGGAACTTGGTATGGAGTTGTGTATACAAAATGTATCAATTGCTCTTGGAAAAAATGTGAGTTATTAAAAAAGGAGGCATGTCGCCTCCCATACATACTAAAAACTTCTTAATACATATCTCTGGAAGGATAGAAAATCTCTCGAAGTATTTTAAATTTGTTATGGAGATTTATTTTATAAGTGCCGTACTGACAGAATAAATTTCATTAAATGGAAAAGGGAGAGCCGGGTTCGGCCTTATAATCTAAAGCTCTCTTGAGGCATTTGCTACAGTAATGAGAAGTGGTATTTTATCAAGGCCAGGTTCCTAAATTTGAGTTGGAAATATTAGAACTCACCGTGGCACCTCCAAGAAGGTTACACGTTCACGCGTCGTGTACCTGGAAACATTTTAAGGATTGATATCTTTCGTATGCCTAGCGCGCAGACGAGATTTTATAATTTCATAGTTTTAAACGGCCTTAACTCGCTTAAAAAATAACGAGCTATAACGAAATGGGCACAGAAATAAAATCTAACATCCTTAAGTTATTTTTCATATTTGTATAAAAGCGCGGGATGAAACCCGCGGGTATAAGCTAGTATTATATATATACATGTATGTAATCTAAATGTCGTGTACCTATCATTTTGCACATGATGTATATGTATGTACCATACATAGATTATATGAAGGGGTTAGAATCAAAAGGATCTAAGTAGATCTGATATGTTATTGAGATAATTAAGGTTAAAGTTGATTACTTATTGTAAATTCTGGGTAAATGCATTTGAAATGATTCTTGCCTAAATGAATGCAGAATTAACTAATTCAAAGAATGTTTACTCTTTGTCACCAAATAAATACTATATTTGACTATGCAAATATGGGTATAGCTTATATTTTCAAGAAATGTCACTTAGACCCTTATGATTCTAACCCCTTCATATTATACTCTATATATATAGATCCATATACTCTGTATTGTATGCATAGTATATTTAACATATATATATATATATATATATATGTAGGTTCATTTTCTTACACTAACATTTACATTTATTTCTTTACATTTATACAACATTTACATATATTTTTTTCTTTTGGTGAAAGCGATTGTGACTCAACTCAACGCTTTTCCTTAACACCTTTTCGAACTGCTGGCGACCTTCAGTTGCGAAAACCTCTGAAAGGAAACTTTACAAGTAAATAGTAGTATATACACTAGATACCAATTAAACATCTATTACCGCTTAAAACTTAGTTAATTAGCTTCAATTTTGTTAACGCCCTCTTCTTCTTCCTTCCACCATAATTGTTCCGTTGCTTCCTTTCATTTGGACCAAGTAGATTTTCTGAAAAAGTATTTAAATAAAAAGTAAAATGATTTTTGGATGTAATATAAACTCGGTCACCATTGATTCGAAGTATTCCTGTTTTTTCAGCTTTTCTTCGACATCTTTAGCTGCGTCAATACTGGCCAAGGGCAACGTTGCAGGTATCTCTATTTGCATCTCGTCTTCAAGTTCGCCTGTCAGACGACCGACCGAACGTAGCACTTTGCTAACCATTAGCGTTGTATTATCGATTGTCTGGAATACATTTATGTATTTACAACATTATACGGTATAAATTAATCAAGTCTTACATTTTTGTCACAAGCCCTCTCCAAATTTTGAAGGCGCTCATCAAACTTTTGTTGGTTAGCAATTATACACCCCTATTCTGCAACTCTTTGGCATTCGGAATTTGCGACGAATCGTAGAAATAGTATGCTGCAATCCGAATCGTATTTTCGAACTTTCGAAATTCGTAACAATGGCATGCCTAAAAACGAAAAAGTAAGCTTTTTCGCGTAATTTTGTACGAAAACAATTCTGTGTCGGAGGAGAGATAAAATATCGCACACCGTCTTCAAAAGGGTCACAACTCAAAACAATACGTTCGTCAGAAAATGCTAAAAAATTATTTCGTAGCACATGTTAATCATATGGGTAAGGACGTCTTTACCTTAGGTTTTTTTTTAACAAATCATAACAAAAATTTGCTCCAGCTTTTGCTGAAAGCTAAATAAAAGGTCTGTGTACATTTTTAGCGCATAATTTCAAAAATGCCAAATTTTGAGTTGTGACTCTTTTGAAGACGGTGTGCGATATGTAAATCGATGTGTGTTTGCAGGAAATATTAGTGTTGTACATTTAAACAGATAAATTTGCCTTTCGCACATACGTATATTTTTATCCACTGATTTATATAAATAAGCAAAAAAGAATCTTTGATGCCTTTTAGAGAAACTTGGGTCCGGTTTAGTTATTTGTATAATGATTTTCGGTTATTGTGTCCAAACGTATAACCCGATCCCAAATACTTTAACATACACGTGTAACCAAAGGATTAAACTTTTATTTAAAGTAAATTTTCAAATTTCCGACCACTAGCTTATTAATAAATTCGGCACTGTTGCAAATTTCGATGTGGGTTCTGCGCAAATATACTGTGGATGGCGTAGCCGGAGTGATATGCACAAGAAATGTTGTATAGCTTTGACATGCGGAAAAGTCCCTCTTCTCCGGCAACACAGAAAGGCGAATTCTACTTAGTAAGGGTTATAATCCCTAAGCGCGGCCGAAGGCAGAATCAAGCGCAATAGGTGCTGGACCTAACAAAGTGCGTGTTTTCAATGGCTTGGAAAAATCTGTTGTTGCATTAACTGGATTGGGAACCAGTTCTTCAAGCATAGGAGGAGTTTTGGCTTGTGGTTCAACAATTCAACCAGAAGCTGACATAGATGCGCCCATGGTCACTATGCCCGACAACTCCGCATATCTTTGTGAAATCATTCCCATAGCGCACCCTTCTTCCGCTGCTATAATTGCAAATGCAATAGAATCCATAGTTTCCTCCAAAATATGTAAAATCAAACAATTTTACTATAAATAAACGTTTCATGAGTGTTTTTTTTTTAATTCCTTTCCACTTTGTTTTCCTTCATTCAGCTGTCTTCGAAAAACAACTGACAGCTGGCAATGCTGCACATGTTTCCGCAAGGGTTGCAGCATGTGGATTTTTCGTTTTTCGTAGCGTAGCTATGAATTACAAATTACGAAAATTCGGGTTCTAGAATAAGGGGGATCGTTTTTTGGTTTTCCAAAATTTGCGCCAAAATAGTAGGTGAATCTGTTAAGCACAAACAAATGATGACAAATTAAATACCTAGTGCCGGACAAATTAATATAATAATTGCATACATATGTATATGGAAACTCAATTAATTATTCAAATATAGTACCAAAAGAACCCAATCTGACTTGTAAATGGGAGTAGTTTAAAAATAAATGTTAAGAATCCGAAAGCGTATTTACAAGTCAAATGGGGTTATTTTGGGGTTACCATTGTCAATGTATAAACTTATGGGCAGTTTTTATAAATTAAGTACCTGAAGACGAATCGACGTAAATTTTTGCAGCCTTCGACGTTGGTTGCTTGGTGAATTCTGCAGCCGCTGCGTTGAAGTTGGCAGAAGTTGCAAACCGTTTTTTAATTACAATCGTACCTATGAAATATTAAAAATATTTATTATAAACGCACATACAGTTAGTCTCAGAAGTTTTCGTTGTTTAGTTTTTTTCCGGAAATTCAAAATGTCTTCCATTATAAATCTTTTTAGTTTTTGCGAATTTTATAGAAAGATTGTAACATTTTATATGGTTTTGGTTGTAGAATGAGCCATATTTTAAAAGAAAATTAACGAAAAATACTTATAATGTAATGCCTTAAGCTAAGCGTACATGGTAGAGAAATCTCTCTAGAGTTTTATTGAAATAAAAATCTCCTCTCTCAATTAAGTTTACACGGTAGAGCAACTCTAGGAGATATTCACTCTAGTTAGAGACAAAATAGAGAAATCTCAACTTTTCTCTACCACGTACTCTACAAGCTGTGTACACGGTAATAAATAGTTACCTCTCACCTAGAGTTAGTTTTCTATCTCGAATTGTTGTCAACGCTTGTTGTTTGTATATGTATAAGTATTTATATCAAAGCCAAGATGTAGAAAATATAAGCCCTGTTCGCGTACGCACTACCCAGTAAAATACAGTACTAGTTTTACTGGTTCTTACTGGAATGCGTTTTCGTACGCAAAAACTTGCAAGAAACCAGCAAAAGAGAGAGAATTGAGAGAGCAAAAATGGCATCTGAACTTGCTTGTAGCCATTTCAAAATTTTACAATCTGTAATGAAATTCATTAGATGTGTTCGTTTAGAAATTATCCAGTAACTTGCCAATAACTCTCCAGTAACTTAATTTCTGAGAATTCGCTCTCATAGGACAAAAGTACAAGAACGCAAAACCAGTAAGAATTTGCAAGTTTTACGAACAGCTAATTAATTTGTTGTTTATTCGAAGCTAGTTGCTAATGAAACAATATATATTATATTTAAATAGGTTTATTTTGTCAATTTCAACTATAAAAACCTCATAAACATTTCTTTTATTAGTTTCAATTTCACCCAGCAACATGCGATCAACTGTTTTTCTCACTTGCAAGTTCTTACTAGCAAAAATTTACCCAGTAAAAGCTAGCAACTTCTCGAAAAGAAATGCCACTTTGCGCTCTCAATCCCATTTATTACAAGTTTTTGGGTACAAAAACACCAAAACGTGATAGTACAAACTATCGCGTAAAAGAACGCTACTATTGTCAAGACTTTACCATACGTCTCCGTAGAGCAAAAAGTCAATTTAGCTTGCTTAATAGAGCGTAGAGTTGTCGTAGAGTTTTCGATCTAGCTGCGTTGGACTGTGTACACGGCGAAAAAGTCTCGCTAAATAACTCTCACGAAGACTTTGTAGGTGAGTCTCTCGTAAAGCTCTATTGAGTGTTTACACGTCTCTAGCGAGATTTTTGCCTAAATCTCGCGTTTTTTCTCTATCGTGTACACTTAGCTTTAAAGTTTTACCTTCTCTTCTTTGCGATTTGGTGAGCGTATTTGCGGACCCTTCTGCCAAGATATCCGAATGGCTCATAAAAAAATCCAAGTTTCTGTCCATGCCATGAAATAAAAACAGTTTGTTGTTTGTTACTTTGTATACATTATAAAATTCTAATATATTTCATTTCATTTCATTTCATTTATTAATTCATTTTTGTACATGTGAGACTAATGTCCCTTAAAGTACATCGACTCATGGTAGACTGTAATATATACGTAGTACATTCTAAAATAACCTTATTACAGTATTTACAATATTATTATAAACGTAGAGCTTTAGTTGCAATGAAAAGAAAGAAGACATAGAAAAGGGGAAGTAGGAGAAAGAGAAAGGATTAGAGAAGCCATTAGGAGAAGAAAGTTTGCATTGTTTGCTTGAAGCGTTTCGCATCCTTAATAATTTTAACAGCTGGTGGAAGAGAGTTCCATAGCTGAACAGCATTACTAAAGAACATTCGAGAGGTAACGAGATGCGTACACCTAGGGATTATAATATTTACCACACGTTCACATTTCCCAAATTTTAACTTTTGAAACAAGTACTCCGGTTTTGCAGTATAAATCAGCTTGTGAATGAAGACAAGGTTTCTTATCTTAAGATAGTTTTCTAGGGTGTTGTCAAGTATTTGTCTAGTATAAACAGAGATGTGTTCATATTTCCGTTTCGAAAAAATGAACCGCGCTGTATTATTTAAGGCTTTTTGCATTCTCAACATTGATGTTTGGTCGAGTTTGGAGTACAATACCTCGCTATATGTGATTTGTGGAACTATAAGCATCTTAACTAATCTGAGTTTTACATCCTTTGGTAATAAATACGCAGTGCGATATAATGTCCTTAACCCGTTATATATTTATTTTACAAACCGAATAGTTTATATGGTCAGAACAGTTCATCCTTGCATTTACCTTAAAACCAAGATTAGTCACAACCTGGTCGAATTTTATATTAACGCCATCAAGCATAATCGGTGAAAGACCACTCAGGTTATGTTCTTCTTTAGATATGGCTAAAGCCTTGGTTTTCAGTGTATTTAGCTGTAGGTTATTTGATCGCCCCCAGTGAGATATACGTAAGAGATCTTCATTTATTCTACAGACTAGATCTTCTGACAATCCGATGGGCCGCGATAAATATATTTGCGTATCATCTGCATATAGATGTATTGTTACATTGCGGCAGCAATGCACTATGTCGTTTATAAAGATACAAAATAGTTTTGGACCCAATATCGAACCTTGAGGTACTCCAGACGTAACACGTTTTAGGCCAGATACTCTTTTCCCACACTGTACTTGTTGTAGACGATCAGATAGATAACTTTTCATAAGTTTTATTGCAAAGCTGCTGAAACCAAACATTTTTTTAAATTTCAACAGCAGTAGTTTATGTTCAATTGTATCAAAAGCCTTGCTAAAATCCAACAGCGCCATGATTGTTAAGTGGTTTTGGTCATATGCAGGACGAATATCTTCAAATATTTTTAAAATAGCTGTAGTGCAACTGTGACGTGCGCGGAAACCAGACTGATTTTCCGTTGATAATTTATTTTCATTTAGGTAGAATATTAATTGCCTCTCCAAATACTTTTCAAATACCTTAGATATAACAGGCAGAATACTTATTGGTCGAAAATCTTGCGGTAGTTCTGGATAATTTACTTTTGGTATTGGTAAGATATTCGAGATCTTCCAACTACTTGGAAAGACACAAGATGTAATTGAAAAGTTTATTATATGTGTGAGAGCAGAAATAACGAATGGTAAAATTAGTTTTAGAAATTTTAGGTGTATTTCGTCGGAACCCACCGCATTGGACCCAATCGCGTAAATAATCTTTACTATATCGTCTTCAGTAGCTACATTGAAATTAAACTCGCATTGAGAGACTTCTTGGGCATTTTCAATGTCCAAGCACAAGCTAGAATTATGAGTAGTATTCAGAAAGAAAGCGTTCATAACATCTACATCTATGTTACATATCTGTTCATCTATATTTCCTACACCTACTGATTTGAGATATTTCCATAGAATTCTCGGCGGCAAATTCGTATTTAGCTTGGTTTTAAAATAGGTCTGTTTAGCATTTTTAGTCAATAATTTCGCTTTGTTTCTAGCAATTCGGTACTTTTCCCATCTGTATTGCGTTTGGTTTCTCTTCCATTCAGAGTATTCCTTATTGCGATATCTAATTGCGTGCAATACTTTCTGTGAAAACCATGGTTTCTTAGCCGGAAAAGTGTTTATCTTACATAGCGGAACATATCTATCAAACAAGGAATTTACAAGGTGATTAAAGTGGTCTAATTTGGCGTCTATATTGGGGAAGAATAAGCACGCATTCCAGTCTAATAGAACTGCTTCGTTACTAAGTGACTGTACATTGACACGTTTGAAATCCCTATAGTACACTTCAGAAGATTGGTAACTTCTAGTAAAATTGATTCCATATGATAGAAACAACATATCATGATCCGAAACCCCACCCAAAGAGAGTTGTTCGAAATGATTAACATAATCACAATCACTTACACAAACAACAAATCTAATAGACTAGGTTTGCAATTAGGAGAAAAACGAGTGGCATGTTTATTAATTACATTAATTCCGCTGGATTTTAGATCATCCAGAAGCTTTTTTGCGTTCTGATCATTGCATAAAAGATCAACATTGAAGTCGCCACAACACACAATATGGTCATATTCTAAAATCAACTCAGAAATTTTTTCATGAACACTCGTCAGATCATTTTTCTTACAAGGATTGTAGACACAAATTACAAGACACTTAGACTTACTATCAACTATTTCAACAAAAAGACATTCAACAGCACTTGAGGAGTCCGATTTGAATTTTAATTCTGCTTTAAGTGACTTTCGGCAATAAATGGCAACACCACCGCCTCTTCCTGAAGTTCGGTCATTTCGACACAAGTTGTAAACACATATCCGATAGGTATTCGATGCAATGACAGGTTTAAACCATGTTTCTGTTATGCATATTATATCAAGGCTTACATCCGAAAAAAGGTAGTTAAAATAGTCGACTTTTTCGGGAGTGAGACTGCGAGCGTTTATGTGATAGATATTAAGACCCCTATGATGGCTACATACAAGCATTAAGATTGTTCTCAAGTGTTCATTGCTGGTTTTATATCTTTTTTGGTCGCTCATTAAATTGCGTAGAGATAAGAAAATGCTATCAAGAGAGATGCACAACAGATGAGAAAGGAAGACTTTGATGAAAGAAATTGGAAAAAGATAAAAATTAAATTGTTGGTATGTATAAAGCTAAATATGTAAATTGGTACTCTCAGTAAATAACATAAACCAATAGTTTCAAATCACTATTAAGTAGTATTAGTAGTAGTATGCGCTCACTGATCGAGTGACCTCTCCTTACGATGAACTACCAGCTGCAATACAATTCATTGTTGCGATATCAGGTACCTTCAGTGCTTCAATTTGTGGACGTACGCGCACATACACGTGGCCCCGCATTGAAAACGCGGACGACAGCCGGTTTTGTTTTTTTAGTTGGGTGCCTAAGTGCATAATTTCGCGATTCTTTTTAGTGAGACATTCGTGGACAAAAATTTTCCCATCCGAGCTGTAGCCTAAGTCGTTAAGTGTTATCGGGCGTTTATTCACTTTGCAGAAATTAGCAATGGCTTTTAAACATTGTGAACGCTCGCTAGGTGTGTTGAGTTTTACAATAATTGAACTGGGCGATTTGTTGTTGTTACTGCGCAGTCGAAAAACAGACCGAACTTGCGGAGTGGTGTGCTGAATTTTTTGGCAAAGTTGAGAAAACTTACCAGCTAAGTTTTCGTCTTTGGAGTAAGGAAGGCCGTGTATAATTAGATCTGACGATATCAAGCAGTTTTCTTTATCATCAATCTGTTGTTTTAGGGCATTCACTTCTTTTTTCAGATTTCCAACCTCATGACATTCCAGTTCAACTTTTTCCAATCGTTGTTCAATTTTCTTGAAAGCCAGCTTAAAATTAGTGAGATCTGCTGATATCTCTCCAATTCGCTCCATCACACGTTCCTCAGATGCCTTAATATTTGTTGTTATATGCTCCAATATACTCTCCTTCTGCGCTTGCAGCTTAGCATCGAGCTTTTGCAGCCAAACTGCCGACGGTGAGCTTTCATCTTTCAGTGTGACGTTCAAGAGTGTTGGCGGCGTTTGAGGAGAACGGACAATAGCGCGCGCAGATTTTTCTCTCGTTCCCATTCTATATTTTTCTCTTTTGACGAAGTCCGACAAATTTAACTAAATGAAGTTTGTTTTCGGCAAGAATTAATTAATTAATTACTTTAGCGCGTGAATTTTAGCGGACATTTTACCGGCTCACTTTCAGACGGATGTTTTTTGAAAATTCGTATCGCAAATCAACTTGTGGAATAGTTTAAATAAATAATAATTGCAGCTACGCTAAGATTCGCGTCTACTCAGCTATCATGCTTCTTCTTGCATATACATATAGAGAAATGCTTTAATATGAAAAGTCGTGGAAAACGTGAAGTATTGGAATCAAAATGAATTTATCTTCATCTGGAATACAAAAGTACTTAAACTTTATAACTTCCCGGTTTACTTTAACTGATTCCTTATTTAACTGTGAAGCTACAAAAATGCCCAAGCAAGACAAAGATTCCAAAGGATCTACAAAATAATTTTCAATATTTTTAAAATTATATCCAGACTCGATTTTAGTAGCAATTATTTTTCAAGGACCAACTATTGAACTAAAACAGTATGAATCTTTATCTTTATTAATATCAATATTAAAAGCACCCATTTTCGAAAAAGTACTAAATGATAAATCTGAATCTAATCTTTCTTGAATGCGCAAAAATAAGTGTTGTAAGATTTTATTGGGCTTTTTTATTAATTTTATTTTTAAATACTGCATATAGTTTTCAAATTTATAAGCAGAAGTTATCCAACGATCCAAATTGCCGTGAAATACTAGGCAAATAAAGTAAGCCATGTATATTAAAGCTAACAAAATGATCTCCGTAAGTATTCGCTAATAAATTAACAAATTTTTCTTAAATTGTTTGAGCAGTATTTAATTCCGACAAAAATGTTGTTTCACACGAAGCCTTATTCCAGCGTGTAATGAGAGGTAAAGGTGATATAAATTATCATTATTGCAATCTTTCAAAACAAATTTATTTATTTATTTATTTAAGATATGAGGGTGTACACGTAAGACTTTAAGTCTTTTATAATACATCAATAGATGGAAAAAAAATTGAAGGTTTATTTAAAATTTGAAGCAAACTTAAATCTAACAATAAATAGTTATAACTAATTTTAAAGTTTGAGTTACATCCAAGATCAAAAATGAGAAAACAAAGAGATCGAGATGAGAAGGGAGGAGAGAAGGGAGTTCAATCGCAATCACATCATATTTACCGTGTTAACATAAACGTAAATTACCTTTTTGTAGCTACCCCCAACCAAAGCACTTTTAACAGATTCTGGAATAGAATTCCAGAGCCTCACGGCATTAATGAAAAATAGCCGTGACGAAGACAAATAGGTGTATTTAGGAGTAACCGGAGTTTGATGTCTACTTGACCTAGTTAATTGTAGTTTATCATAAAGGTATTTGGGAGTTTTATACACAGCAAGTTTTCTTCTTGTCTCCAGAGGTGTAAACGACGCTGACATTTTTAACCTACGCAAAACAACATAGACGCTGCTAATAACTTTATTAATATGGTCAGAACAAGTCAACATGGAATTCACAACAAAGCCTAAATTTTTTATCTTTTCAGTAAACATTAATACGCTATTACCAATAGTAAGTTTCGGAATATTCTCCAAATGTACCACACTGTTACTGATGGGCAGCATTCAGACAAAGACAATTATCATTGGCCCATTGCGAAATTGCAGACAAATCACTGTTTATTTTGAAACACAAGTACTCCACAAGACCAACACGACTCGACAAATACAACTGAATGTCATCAGCATAAGCGTGGACATTCACATACTGACAAACAGAGAATACATCGTTGACAAAAAGACTAAACAAGAGGGGACCGAGAACAGAGCCTTGCGGAATACCGGAGACAACAATACTAGACGCAGACGAGGCTGCCTTGCAAGTCACCTTCTGAGTTCTTCCTACTAGGTAGCTGGCCATAAGCTTTACAGAGCTATCAGTGAATCCAAAATAATGTTTAAGCTTTTTGCAAAGAAGGTCGTGACTTACCATGTCAAAAGCTTTAGAAAAATCCAGAAGGCAGAGAAGTGTCAGATAGCCATTATCAAACTGTACCCTAATATCATCAGTTATTTTTAACATAGCCGTGGCGCAGCTATGCTTAGCTATAAACCCTGACTGCAATGGAGATAATAGATTATTTCGTTGGACAAAAGTGGAGATTTGTGCTGCCATTAGAGACTCGCACACTTTAGAAAAGGCTGGCAGTATGCTTATCGGTCTATAGTCACTTGGATCGGTGGCAATATTCTTCTTTGCAACAGGAACAATCAAAGCCTTTTTCCACTCTATTGGGAAATATGCCGTTGTGAAGCAGTGATTTATGATTTGTGTTAGAGTTCCCAAAATAAATGGCAGCACAAGTTTTACAAACGTCAATGATATCCCATCATTGCTGATTGCGTTGGACTTAATCGCCATCAGAGATCTTAAAACATCAGCCTCTTACTCCATCAAATTGAATTTTTTCTTCTAAAGCAAAATTATTAACTTAATTTGGGAATGGAGCGCTATAGCTGTTACCTTCGCTAGTAAAATATTTATTAAGTACATTTGGGTCAATTTTACATTCAGGTCTAAGTTCTCCATGTACATTCAAGGTTTTTAAATTGCGCCATAAATCTCTTGAAGGTAGAGATGGATTCAGTTTAGAATTGCAATAGAACCGCTTTGCATTTCTTATAATGGCAGTAGCTATATTTCTGGCAGATTTGTACTGTATCCAAGCAAAGTCAGTTCTGGTTCTCCTCGATTTACTATAAAGCTTATTACGTGCTTTTATAGCTGAGCTAACTCTTCTATTGTACCAAGGGCAAGCGCTGTTTATGGTCCGAACGGTACGAAGCGGGACATGGTCGTCGAATAGTTTTGTCAGACTTTTATTTAGGAAGTCAAGTTTTGCATCTACACTTTCAATGAACCAACAGTTATTCCAGTTAACATTTAACAAATCGACATGCAGATTACTAACATTAACAGACTTCAAATCACGATACATAAAAGTAACACTATCAGCGGGACTGTTAAACGACACATCTAATGTACAAAATATAAGGTCATGGTCCGAAATAAAAAACATTTGGTCAAATTTTAGAATATGGTCAATATTAGAGACAATAACAAGGTCCAGCAGGCTAGGATTTGAGTTGTTGGCGTATCTTGTTCGTACTAATCTGTTAACCACAGCAATACCTGCAGCAGATACATGGTCAAGTAGTTTAACGGCATAGCAATCTCCTAAAAGAAGGTTTACATTGAAGTCACCACATATAACACAACGCTCATACTCAATCAAAAACATAGATAGCTCAACAAAAACGAGTCTAACATGCAACACCTATTAGGATTATATACACAGGACACTAGTATTTTTGTGACATTATCTGAGATTTCCGCAATGATGAATTCCGTATCATTTGACTGTTGGCATAAAATATCTATTAAAATTTTGTGGTTATCATCAATGCTGGAGCTGATTTCCTAGTGGGATTTAAATGGGACACACAGAGACAGAAAGGGGTTAACTACAAATAGCATGAAGCATAAGAAATATACAACACAGCAAAAGCACAAGTGATTGCAATTAAGTACATTAAACGAAACAGGAGGGTAATATACGAACAGTTGAGAAAGGCAAACAAGCAATAAAAATAATCTGAGATACATAAATAAAAAAGTAAACAAATAACAAATAGAGAGAATACGGCAAAGAGAGAAAAAGAAAAAACATTTATGTAGCTTATTTTCTATTCTGGCATAAATTATAACAAACATTTGGACATACATAAAATACATACTTAAGTGTAATTGTTCTTATATTCTAGTGCCGATAAGAGCGCTAAACTCGGCTCTGCTGCTCACTAATCTGGGCTCCTCGCCAGGCTTTAGCCGCACAAATATTCTCCCACGGATGGAAAACGCCGATGCCAATCGTTTACTTCGCCTTAACTCTGATGCATATGTCATTATTTCTCGTTGAGTTTTTGAGAGACTCTCATGCAAATAAATATTGACGTAACCCGGCAGCTTAATATCAGAAAGAGCAAGTGACCTCTTTTTATTTTTGCAAAACAAAGAGATAGATCGTAAGAGTCGATTGCGGTCATTTGCAGAGAAAAGCTTCACAACAATAGGACAAGCGCTGTTGCTATTTTGTCCATTGCCTTTCACGCTTCGCAGAAGAAAAACGTCACGTAAAGGTGGAGGTTTGTGCTGAGCTACACTACAAACCTTTGCAAATAATTCAGGCAAACACTCACCAGCTGCTGGGGGATCCCGTTAGTAATAAGATCCGTAGCGACTGCACTGCTTTCAAGAGCAGTGAGCTGAGCCTTGGTAGCAATAAGCGTAAAGTGAGAACATCAGCGCATGCATTCTCAGCCGCAGTGACTCTCTTCTCGATGGCTGCAATGGACAACTTCAAATTTGCCGTTTCAGCAGCCAGCTCGCTAATCTTCTGCATCACCCTCTCCTCTGATTTTGTCAGAACCGCAGTCAACTGTGCAATTATAGCATCTCTCTGCTCTTCCAATTTCCTCTCCATCCTATCGAACGCAGTTGTTGCCGGTGTGAGGGGAGTTTTAGGGGGAGATGTAGGCTTTCTCGTTGGATTTTTTCTTGTTGATCCCATTATGCTGATTTAAAGTAGATAAAACGCTGATAAAAAACAAGTGAACCAGTGTATGTGTCGATATCAGCCACTGAAGCACGCACGCACGTCGGTAGAGCAGCAATATAGATAAATTTCATAATAATTACGAGGAAAAACACAAAAACTTATTGGAACCACAAATACGCGTCTTACTCTGTTGACATCTGCACTACAATTGTGATGAAGTGTATCAACTCTATTTTTAAAATATACATCAGATCGTGGGGCTTGTACCTGCTTGGAAAAACAGACCCGGTTTTGTAAATATTTTCAACTTGATTACACTTAGGGTAACTCTTTTTCCCATTATGTGAATTCACACTGGTAACAAACGCCCGAGCTGGCGAATCACAAATAAACAATCGAACATCAAATGTTTTATAATAGTCGCACGTGCCGACTTTTAGTCCGATTCTAGTGTTGAAACTTCTTCATAAAAATCTTTCATAAAATCGTTAACATTAAACAAAAGGACTCTCTTGAAAATGTCCCACAATTGAACCTAATATTGGCCACAATACTTTGTTTGAGTTTTTAAATAACTTAAGCCCGTCAATTCCAACATCGCTTTGGACTTCCGTTCTGTCTTCAAGGAACCCAAACGGTTTTGTTAAAAAGTGCGTCTGAATTCCAAAATATAAAAATTCTCCGTTTGGAATAGACTGCACCTCAACCTTTTCTTTTTGGGTTCCCAGGAGGCTTTTTGTGGAAAGAGGCAAACCGTCAACACCAATTCTTTTTAAAGTTACCATTTTTTTGGGGCATATTATTACGGGGCCAATGCCTTTATTTCGCAGACTTCATCAGTAATTGGGCCAACTTGTACTACTTCATCAAAATCAATGCCATTATTTAAATTAATTTCATCACCGCCATCTTGAAGCACCACTTCGCTGTCTACATCACTTGTCCGTCACACTTTCACTGCACGCAAAACAATCAATGTCTTTATATTTTTCAACACTTTTTGCAAAACGCGACTTTTCACTACTTAAAGTATTTCTTATTATACATCTATACATAGTATAAAGGAAAGTCGAGATTCTTTGAACGCGGTAATCTCGAAAACTACTGAACGGAGTTTGACGAGATTTTCTCCAATAAACTCTGTATCGACAGGAGAGGGATCTTTTTTTACTTAGAATTTTAATAGGGTTGTCATCTAAAAAACTATAAGATCCGCACCGTTCGTTGGATTACAAAAGATGAGAAGTCAAATGAAAGGGATTGGACTCCAGAAAAGCACTAATATTTTTTTTAAAAGGGTTGTCACCTGTTAATAAAATTACTAAATTCAATCATTATAAGCGTAGGCTTCAGTTCTGTACCGTCACTGTCAAACGAAAAGACTTAGCCTCTACATGCGCAATAATGTATTATTTTTCTGAGTAGGGTTGCCACCTATTAAGAAGTTAAAAGATTTTCGCCGTTCGCTGGATTAAAAAATGGGATACCAAATGAAAGTGCATAGCCTTCGCATGTACAAAATCTTTATTATTTTTTATGTAGGGTTGCCACCTATTCAAAGTTACTATTTTCTATACTTAGTATAAAGGAACTGAACGCCACTGAACGGATTTAGACGAAATTTTTTAAAAGAATAGTCTGTGTAGATAGGAATATCTTTAGTACTTTGAGTTCCTTTAGGGTTGCCACCTGTCTAAAAAATTATAAGAACCGTACTTTTCGTAGGATTACCAGAAATGAGGTGTCCAATAAAATGGCTCGGCCCTTCGATGTTCAATAATGTATTTCTTTTTGAGTAGGGTTGCCACCTATTTAAATTTTACTATTTCATTCGAACATGGTATGAATACAAAAAGTGAAATATGAAGTGAAAAGGCTTGGCCTCCAGATGTTCAATAATCTATTATTTTTTGAGTAGGATTGCTACCTTTCTAAAAACAACAAGATTTTCAAAGTTCATTGGACTAAAAAATTAAGTATCAAGTGAAAGAATATGGTCTCCGGATAAGCTGTTATTTTTTAATGGGGCTGCCACCTATTTAAAAATTAATACCTACCATATAATAGGTGCTCTTTCTTCAAAATTCGAAAAAGCGTAAGTAGCTGATGCTTTTTTTGTTTGCATATGTGAGCATGGATGTACATAGGCTACATTTGTTGGGATTTCAGTGAGAGACAGAATTCATAAATCAGCTGTGTCTACTTTGATGTTAATATTTCATTAGGTTCTCGCACATATGTACAAGTACTTTAGTATTCACATATGTATGTACTATAATTGTTCTTAAGTGTTCAGTCAAAAATATTTGAAACACAAAATTCAAATAAAATACGTTTACTTCGATGTTTTTGTTCAGTTTCTTCGCATATTTCTTTCCTCTTCTCTCCCTCGCTAATTTGAATATATGTGTGTACATCTATATCTAAATCTATATCTTATCTTATCTTACATAGTAATCTCGGGGTCGCTAATTACGAATATGATATTATTTTTTCAAAATTCAAAATGGCGGATCCAATATGGCGGACACATTTTTGTAAAATTCATCGGATTCGCTTGAAAATCGTTACTCAGGGGTTTTGGGAGTCACCGATTACGAATTTGATGTCAGTTTTCGAAAATTCAAAATGGTGGATCCAATACAAAAAGTGTCCGCCATATTGGATCCGCCATTTTGAATTTTCGAAAACTGACATCAAATTCGTAATCGGTGACTCCCAAAACCCCTGAGTAACGATTTTCAAGCGAATCCGATGAATTTTACAAAAATGTGTCCGCCATATTGGATCCGCCATTTTGAATTTTGAAAAAATAATATCATATTCGTAATTAGCGACCCCGAAA
>NW_016159343.1:28573-29893 GCF_001687245.7 Rhagoletis zephyria | reverse complement strand
ATTTTAAATCTAAAATCTAATTATAAGAATGTTAAATCTTTGTTGCAATATAAGTCTAACAGACTGTAAAAAATAAATAAATAAAATAAAATAAATAAATAAACTTTTGACTGACATTCACCTGGGAGTAGCCAGAAGCGATTCTTGTGCGTACGGTTCAAATCGCAGCTCACAACGTCNAAGAACCGTACTTTTCGTAGGATTACCAGAAATGAGGTGTCCAATAAAATGGCTCGGCCCTTCGATGTTCAATAATGTATTTCTTTTTGAGTAGGGTTGCCACCTATTTAAATTTTACTATTTCATTCGAACATGGTATGAATACAAAAAGTGAAATATGAAGTGAAAAGGCTTGGCCTCCAGATGTTCAATAATCTATTATTTTTTGAGTAGGATTGCTACCTTTCTAAAAACAACAAGATTTTCAAAGTTCATTGGACTAAAAAATTAAGTATCAAGTGAAAGAATATGGTCTCCGGATAAGCTGTTATTTTTTAATGGGGCTGCCACCTATTTAAAAATTAATACCTACCATATAATAGGTGCTCTTTCTTCAAAATTCGAAAAAGCGTAAGTAGCTGATGCTTTTTTTGTTTGCATATGTGAGCATGGATGTACATAGGCTACATTTGTTGGGATTTCAGTGAGAGACAGAATTCATAAATCAGCTGTGTCTACTTTGATGTTAATATTTCATTAGGTTCTCGCACATATGTACAAGTACTTTAGTATTCACATATGTATGTACTATAATTGTTCTTAAGTGTTCAGTCAAAAATATTTGAAACACAAAATTCAAATAAAATACGTTTACTTCGATGTTTTTGTTCAGTTTCTTCGCATATTTCTTTCCTCTTCTCTCCCTCGCTAATTTGAATATATGTGTGTACATCTATATCTAAATCTATATCTTATCTTATCTTACATAGTAATCTCGGGGTCGCTAATTACGAATATGATATTATTTTTTCAAAATTCAAAATGGCGGATCCAATATGGCGGACACATTTTTGTAAAATTCATCGGATTCGCTTGAAAATCGTTACTCAGGGGTTTTGGGAGTCACCGATTACGAATTTGATGTCAGTTTTCGAAAATTCAAAATGGTGGATCCAATACAAAAAGTGTCCGCCATATTGGATCCGCCATTTTGAATTTTCGAAAACTGACATCAAATTCGTAATCGGTGACTCCCAAAACCCCTGAGTAACGATTTTCAAGCGAATCCGATGAATTTTACAAAAATGTGTCCGCCATATTGGATCCGCCATTTTGAATTTTGAAAAAATAATATCATATTCGTAATTAGCGACCCCGAAA
>NW_016159343.1:23175-27309 GCF_001687245.7 Rhagoletis zephyria | reverse complement strand
AGATAATAAGAGCCGCAGAACTGAACCGCTCAGGCACAATACTTTTTAAGAGCGTACAATCGCTGGCGTATGCCGGCGACATCGATATTATCGGTAAAAACAAGGGCTACGTCTGTTCTGCCTTCTCAGGATTGGATAGAGAAGCAAAGCGAATGGGTCTGGTGGTGAACGAGGACAAAACAAAGTATCTCCTGTCATCACACAAACAGTCAGAGCATACGCGTCTTGGCACCCACGTAACTGTTGACAGTTACAAGTTTGAAAAAGTAGACGACTTCGTTTATTTGGGAACCAATAATAATGTCAGCCTTGAAATCCAACGGAGAATCACTCTTGCCAACAAGTGCTACTTTGGGCTGAGTAGGTAATTGAGAAGTAAAGTCCTCTCTCGTCGTACAAAGATCACACTCTATAAGTCACTCATCATGCCTGTGCTGGTGTATGGCGCGGAAGCATGGACAATGAAAGCATCTGATGAGGCGGCTCTTGGAGTTTTCGAGAGAAAGATTCTGCGAAAGATTTACGGACCTTTACGCGTTGGTGATGGCGAATATCGCAGACGATTTAACGATGAGCTGTATGAGCTTTACAACGATATAGACATAGTGCAGCGAATTAAAATTTAGCGGCTCCGCTGGCTTGGCCATGTCGTTCGAATGGACAGAAACGCTCCTGCTCTGAAAATATTCAACGCGGGCCGCGATGCTGGTAACAGAGGAAGAGGAAGGCCTCCTCTGCGTTGGAAAGACCAGGTGGAGAAGGACTTGGCTTCACTTGGCATTTCCAATTGGCGTCAGTTAGCACAGAAGAGAAATGACTGGCGTGCTGTTTTGGACTCGGCCAAAATCGCTTAGGCGGTTACAGCGCCAATTAAGAAGAAGAAGAAGATGAAGACTTGTCAGAATGGCCGACATTCAAAGACATATTTAATAGTCTTATACACGAAAGCTCGCACTACTCTAAAGTCGAAAAGTTGTATCGACTAAAATCATACCTAAAAGGTGAAGCTGGACGTCTGATACAACATCTGACGGTCACCAACGAAAATTTTTTGGCAGCATGGGAAATTTTGAACAACAGATACGAGAATCGTAGATTGCATTTATGCAATAAAAGGTTTGAGTATCAACATCACCGACGCTGAACCATTTTTAGCAAGAATATTAGTAAAAAAGCTTGATAAAGAACGACTACGCTTATATGAGCAAAGCGTAAAGAAGACAAGAGAAATACAAACTCTTGAAGATGTTTTCAGCTTTTTAGAACAGAGGTCCGAAAAGTGACCACAATGGTATCAAGGGAAAACTCACCAGCAGTGATTTTAGCCACAGCTCAAATACGAATCAAATCAGCTAATGGCGAGCATATTTTACTTCGAGCTCTTGTCGATCAAGGGTCACAAAAAAAACACGATTTCCTAGGAGGCTAGCCAGTTACTTAATCTACCTCGAATGAAATCGAAAACCGAAATATACGGTCTTGGAGGTGCCAAACGCCAACTGTTTCTAAGAATAAAATAAAAATAGAGATACAGCCAAGATTTAGCAGCGACTACTTAGTGACAGCAGAAGCTTTAGTTCTGCCGGCGCTAACAAATGTTCAACCAGAAAAGACATTTAAGCAAGATATAGAAGAATGGAAGAATTATGTCTTGGCAGACCCTTTGTACAACAAGTCAAACAGAATTGACGTTGTAATAGGCAGCGACATATTTGGTGATATCTTGGAAGAAGGCGTTATCAAAAAGTGTGGCATACTAGGGAAATCAACTAAATTAGGTTGGATAGTTTCCAGAGCTGTCACAGCAACCGCTGACAATAACAAAATTTTTTCAGCAATGACCAGTATAGAGAAATTTTGGGAACTGGAGGAGGTCGCAACTGAAACCGAGTAATCCAACGAAGACGAGTTGTGTCTAAAAATGTATAAAGACACTACCAAGCTAGATGAAAAGGATTACCGTTAAGATGCCTTTTAAAGAAGGCTGCGCTTTGGGAGAATCCAGGAAGCAAGCTGTAGCACGTTATCTTTCACTGGAAAAAAGGATGGCTCAAGATGTCAACTTGAAAAATGGATACGACAAATTCATCGACGAATACCAAAAACTGGGACATATGGTAAGAATATTTGATGAAAGAGACTGTAATTATTATCTTCCCCACCAAGCTGTTATTCGCGAAAGCAGTATCACAACGAAACTGAGGGTGGTACTCGACGCATCAGCCAAAACATCGAACGGGAGAAGCCTTAACGATGTAATGTACACGGGACCCAAAATACAAAAAGATATTTTTGACATAATTTTAAAATGGAGATTATGGAAATTTGTGTTGACAGCAGATGTTGAAAAAATGTTCCGTCAAATTCGAGTTTTTAAGGAAAATCAACAGTATCAAAACATACTGTGGAGAAATGGCAGTAAAAAGCCAATAACAGTGTTCAGGTTAACTACTGTTACTTATGGAATAGCTTCAGCACCATTTTTGGCAGTACGCAGCTTAAAAAAAATCGCTGGGGACTGCAATAAAAAAAGAGTGAAGAAAGTTATCGAGGAAGACTTTTACATGGATGACCTCATGATCGGAGCAGATAGTGTACAAGAGTGTAGTGAAATTAAACAACAAGTTGAGCAACAATTAATGAAGTTTGGTTTTCATTTAAGAAAACGGCTGACGATCAATTCTTCGGTACTGGAAGATTGTATGCAATAGCGCAGTGAAGAAAATTATGTAATAAATAGTGATGAAATCGTGAAAACTTTAGGACTTAAATGGGATCCTAAAAAAATATGAATTCAAGTTCGAAATCAGAGAGCAACCAGATCACAAAACGACAAATATTGTCAAACTTAGCCACTATATTCGATCCACCTGGGTGGCTATCCCCAATAACTATTGTGTTGAAAATATTTATTCAAAAGCTTTGGACCCAGAACTTACCTGGGATGAAACGGAATGGTTTGAAATTACAAAAAATATAAGTGCACTGTGTAATATAAAAATCCCTAAATGGATTAAAACATCTCAAATGATGGATGTAGAGTTGCACGGTTTTGCAGATGCATCAGAAAAAGCATAAGCAGCAGTAGTGTACATTAAATGTGATGGGCAAATAACCATTGCAGCAGCAAAAAGTAAAGTGAATCCAATAAAAAATAGGAAAACTTTGCCTAAACTAGAGCTTTGTGCAGCTCACCTATTATCAAAATTATTACATCGAATGTTAATCACGATTAAGCAAAAGACGAAAATCTATACATGGAGCGATTCTACTATTACTTTAAGTTGGATAGAAACCAACAAAAGTAAAGACAATTTATTCGAGTCAGCGACATTAAGAATTTGATTCCAAGTGCAAAATGGAATCATATAATTTCTAAAGAAAATCCAGCAGACGTAGCATCGAGAGGAATTCCTCCCTATAATATACAAATACACAAATTGTGGTGGAATGGTCCAGACTGGTTGAAAGAATCAGACGACAAGTGGCCCCAATCAATCAGCGAGAACACAACATGCGCGGTAACTGCAGTGAGTAAAATTAATGAACAGCATCCTCTAGAGTCTCTTACAGAAAAATACTCCAGTTTTTCAAAATTAATTAGAGTGTTTGCCTATGTATTGCGTTTTAAAAATAAACTGCGAAAAACGAAATTACATTCGCAATATTTATCATCAGAAGATTTAAAAACGGCAGAAATAGAAATAATCAAAAGGCATCAACATAAAGAATTTGAAAATTAATTTCAAAAACTGCTGAAAAAAGAAAATATAAAGCAATGCAGTAAGTTATCAAACTTGTATCCATTTATCGATGGCGAGGGTGTGTTACGAGTAGGCGGTAGGCTGAGGAACTCAAATATATTGTATGAGCAAAAACATCCAGCAATTATTAATAAATCGTACTTATCAGAGTTAATTGTTATGGATGCACATAACAAAAGATTGCATGGTGGCAGCCAAGTAGTAGGAGCAGCGGTAAGAAGAAAGTACTGGGTAATAAATCTTAAAAAAAGACATTAAAAAATGTATTCGAAATTGCGTGAAATGCATTAGATATCGACAAGAAACTGCTCATCAAATAATGGGAAACCTACCTGAGATGAGAGTTACGCAGTCTTCACCTTTTACACAT
>NW_016159343.1:0-17183 GCF_001687245.7 Rhagoletis zephyria | reverse complement strand
GAAAAGTGACCACAATGGTATCAAGGGAAAACTCACCAGCAGTGATTTTAGCCACAGCTCAAATACGAATCAAATCAGCTAATGGCGAGCATATTTTACTTCGAGCTCTTGTCGATCAAGGGTCACAAAAAAAACACGATTTCCTAGGAGGCTAGCCAGTTACTTAATCTACCTCGAATGAAATCGAAAACCGAAATATACGGTCTTGGAGGTGCCAAACGCCAACTGTTTCTAAGAATAAAATAAAAATAGAGATACAGCCAAGATTTAGCAGCGACTACTTAGTGACAGCAGAAGCTTTAGTTCTGCCGGCGCTAACAAATGTTCAACCAGAAAAGACATTTAAGCAAGATATAGAAGAATGGAAGAATTATGTCTTGGCAGACCCTTTGTACAACAAGTCAAACAGAATTGACGTTGTAATAGGCAGCGACATATTTGGTGATATCTTGGAAGAAGGCGTTATCAAAAAGTGTGGCATACTAGGGAAATCAACTAAATTAGGTTGGATAGTTTCCAGAGCTGTCACAGCAACCGCTGACAATAACAAAATTTTTTCAGCAATGACCAGTATAGAGAAATTTTGGGAACTGGAGGAGGTCGCAACTGAAACCGAGTAATCCAACGAAGACGAGTTGTGTCTAAAAATGTATAAAGACACTACCAAGCTAGATGAAAAGGATTACCGTTAAGATGCCTTTTAAAGAAGGCTGCGCTTTGGGAGAATCCAGGAAGCAAGCTGTAGCACGTTATCTTTCACTGGAAAAAAGGATGGCTCAAGATGTCAACTTGAAAAATGGATACGACAAATTCATCGACGAATACCAAAAACTGGGACATATGGTAAGAATATTTGATGAAAGAGACTGTAATTATTATCTTCCCCACCAAGCTGTTATTCGCGAAAGCAGTATCACAACGAAACTGAGGGTGGTACTCGACGCATCAGCCAAAACATCGAACGGGAGAAGCCTTAACGATGTAATGTACACGGGACCCAAAATACAAAAAGATATTTTTGACATAATTTTAAAATGGAGATTATGGAAATTTGTGTTGACAGCAGATGTTGAAAAAATGTTCCGTCAAATTCGAGTTTTTAAGGAAAATCAACAGTATCAAAACATACTGTGGAGAAATGGCAGTAAAAAGCCAATAACAGTGTTCAGGTTAACTACTGTTACTTATGGAATAGCTTCAGCACCATTTTTGGCAGTACGCAGCTTAAAAAAAATCGCTGGGGACTGCAATAAAAAAAGAGTGAAGAAAGTTATCGAGGAAGACTTTTACATGGATGACCTCATGATCGGAGCAGATAGTGTACAAGAGTGTAGTGAAATTAAACAACAAGTTGAGCAACAATTAATGAAGTTTGGTTTTCATTTAAGAAAACGGCTGACGATCAATTCTTCGGTACTGGAAGATTGTATGCAATAGCGCAGTGAAGAAAATTATGTAATAAATAGTGATGAAATCGTGAAAACTTTAGGACTTAAATGGGATCCTAAAAAAATATGAATTCAAGTTCGAAATCAGAGAGCAACCAGATCACAAAACGACAAATATTGTCAAACTTAGCCACTATATTCGATCCACCTGGGTGGCTATCCCCAATAACTATTGTGTTGAAAATATTTATTCAAAAGCTTTGGACCCAGAACTTACCTGGGATGAAACGGAATGGTTTGAAATTACAAAAAATATAAGTGCACTGTGTAATATAAAAATCCCTAAATGGATTAAAACATCTCAAATGATGGATGTAGAGTTGCACGGTTTTGCAGATGCATCAGAAAAAGCATAAGCAGCAGTAGTGTACATTAAATGTGATGGGCAAATAACCATTGCAGCAGCAAAAAGTAAAGTGAATCCAATAAAAAATAGGAAAACTTTGCCTAAACTAGAGCTTTGTGCAGCTCACCTATTATCAAAATTATTACATCGAATGTTAATCACGATTAAGCAAAAGACGAAAATCTATACATGGAGCGATTCTACTATTACTTTAAGTTGGATAGAAACCAACAAAAGTAAAGACAATTTATTCGAGTCAGCGACATTAAGAATTTGATTCCAAGTGCAAAATGGAATCATATAATTTCTAAAGAAAATCCAGCAGACGTAGCATCGAGAGGAATTCCTCCCTATAATATACAAATACACAAATTGTGGTGGAATGGTCCAGACTGGTTGAAAGAATCAGACGACAAGTGGCCCCAATCAATCAGCGAGAACACAACATGCGCGGTAACTGCAGTGAGTAAAATTAATGAACAGCATCCTCTAGAGTCTCTTACAGAAAAATACTCCAGTTTTTCAAAATTAATTAGAGTGTTTGCCTATGTATTGCGTTTTAAAAATAAACTGCGAAAAACGAAATTACATTCGCAATATTTATCATCAGAAGATTTAAAAACGGCAGAAATAGAAATAATCAAAAGGCATCAACATAAAGAATTTGAAAATTAATTTCAAAAACTGCTGAAAAAAGAAAATATAAAGCAATGCAGTAAGTTATCAAACTTGTATCCATTTATCGATGGCGAGGGTGTGTTACGAGTAGGCGGTAGGCTGAGGAACTCAAATATATCGTATGAGCAAAAACATCCAGCAATTATTAATAAATCGTACTTATCAGAGTTAATTGTTATGGATGCACATAACAAAAGATTGCATGGTGGCAGCCAAGTAGTAGGAGCAGCGGTAAGAAGAAAGTACTGGGTAATAAATCTTAAAAAAAGACATTAAAAAATGTATTCGAAATTGCGTGAAATGCATTAGATATCGACAAGAAACTGCTCATCAAATAATGGGAAACCTACCTGAGATGAGAGTTACGCAGTCTTCACCTTTTACACATGCAGGTGTTGACTACGTTGGGCCATTATTAATTAAGTGCTCCAAAAATAGAGGTATTAAAGCATATAAAGGCTACATTGCAATATTTGTGGGTATGGCAACTAAAGCTATACATTTAGAAGCAGTGTCGGATTTAACGACAGAAGCCTTCTTAGCAGCTTTGAGAAGATTTTTTGCTAGAAGAGGAAAAAGCTCTCACATATATTCCGACAATGGAACGAATTTCATCGGAGCAAATCGAAGTATAGAGTCTCAATTTAAAAACGCTCTTAAAAACAACTGTTCTGTAGTCCCGATATTAGCAAATGAAAAGATTGAATGGCATTTTATCCCGCCGACAAGTCCTCACTTCGGAGGTATTTGGGAAGCAGGTGTAAAATACGTAAAACACCACCTAAGAAGAGTGATTGGTGAAACCAAATTGACCTTCGAAGAAATGTCAATGTTGTTATGCCAAAGAGAATCGGTACTTAATTCACGACCGTTTTATACGCTGGGATCTGAAATAGAAGACAACGACGTTCTTACGCCTGGGCATTTCCTTATTGGAAGAAGTTGGTGAGATGTGGAAAAGATCGGAGATTTAGATCGTTGGAAAATCATTCAGAAATTGAAGAGAGACTTTTGGAATAAATGGAAAGATGAATATCTTGTAACACTGAAAAAGCGAAATAAATGGCAAGTCGACCATTTAAACATAAAAGAAGGCCAAATAGTAATAGTAAAAATTTAAAAAACACCCCCATCAAGATGGCCTTTGGGTAAAGTAAAATCATAAACAGACGGCAGCGTTGATCCGGATCAACTCGGGAATTAACTGCAGTTGATCCAAATTAAGTCCGAGTTAATCCGGATCAACGCTGCCGTCTGTTTAAGCTTTAACACAAGTACACAAAGGTACAGATGATAAAGTCCGCGCAGCTACAATAAAAACAGGTGGTGGAACTATTAAAAGATCGATACAAAAGCTGTGTCCATTACATTGTATTGAAGATGGCGAAAAGGATACTCAAAATGAAAAAGTGAAATCTAACTATACTTTCACAAAATCTTGCAATAATAATTTAACAAGACCTAAATGGTCAGTAGCTGAAATGTTGCTAGTATTTTTGGTACTTATTGTAAAACTACTTAATATACAAGGAGAAGCAACAGCAAGTACAAATTTCATCACGCAAACGAGCCTTTCACATATTTCAGCCGTATACTTGGACTCTTATAGAGTAGATGTCGTAGCTTCTCGTTGGAACTTGGTAAAATACTACAATCTCGAATCTTATTTCAAAGAAATTGAAAGCATGCCAATTTACTTAAAGCAAATAAAGGACTTATGTCCAAAAATTGTTTACTTTAGCGAACAATGTGAAATAGTAGCAAAAAATCTAAATAGTAAATATGAACTACTAAAATCGAACAATCAGCTTCGTATGTACACAAAAAGAGCCAAAAGAGCGCCGTTAGAAATCATAGGCTCGGTTTATCACTTACTCTTTGGACTAATGGACAGTGATGATAGAGAAATAATGGAGCTAAATATGAAAAACTTATTTGAAGACCAAAATTACATTGAAAGCATGATTAAAAAGGAAACCTCACTAATCGACGGTACACTCAACGTGGTGAGAAAAACCACAACAGATGTCAATAATCAATTTACTAAAATCGGCAATCAAATAAACAACATCCAAAATTTAACGGCGAATAACTCGACAACTATAGATTCTTAACGTCATTTCAGTTAATCGCCACGCATTTACAATCGATATTAAATGAGTGTGAAAACACACAGACAGCAATAATAAATATGCTGATTGATGTTAATCACCAGCGAATAAATCCATCCCTAATCAAATCTTCTCAGCTTGTTAAATAAATTCAAAAGATAAAGTTCAAGTGTCATCAAAATTGAAATTACCCGGCGAAGGGGACAATGAACTTAAAGAAGTTTTAAGACTATGACTGCGAAGGGAATGATTGTAGACAACAAGTTAGTAATTAACGCAGAAATACCTTTACTACAATCCCAAATGTCAAAAGTCTTCAGATTAATCGCAATACCGATAAGCCAACGAAATATGACTGTAGTAGCTAAGCTTAAATCAGAGTTACTAATTTTCAGTTTCGAATTTGACTCATATTTTTTATTAAGTCAAGCGCAACTAAATAAATGTCGTAAAACCAATAGCGACCATTACATTTGCTACGGAGATTGGCCTTGGACCTCAGCTACCGATAACTCGTGCCAAGTATCTGCTATCAAACACACGAAGGCTGCCAACTGCATGTTCCAACAAATTCAAAACGACGATTTTTGGGTTGAATTGCAAAAGCCCAATCCCTGGATTTTTAAGCTTTACAACACAGTGAGAGTTAGCGTGATCTGTGGTCAATCAGCTGTAAAGTAGATAAGTTTATCCCCTCAGGGAATTCTTACCTTAAATCCTGGGTGCAGCTTGAGATACAACGGAGGGTTTTTAACCTCTTCATCCATCACGTCATCTGAAGCATACTTCGACCCACAAACAAGAAATCCGCAGCTTACAACATAGCTTAGATAAGTTTAAGAAGCAGCGATTGGAGTTAAGGGGATTCGACTTCCAACACGTAACAGGTCACACAACTTTAATACTATGTATAGTAATTATTATTATTTTATTAGTAGTTTACGTGAAATTCATTCGGAAGAAAACAACCAATTTAAAAATTCAATTTGGATCTCCCACCAGTAATGGCCGCCCGCAAAATGTTCAATTGTAAAATAAATTGAACATGTTTAGTATATATTTCATAAATAATCATTCCTTGCCCTCGGAAATATGTTCAAATATCATTGAACATGTATGCATACATACATATGTACATCTGCCAGGGTAATAAAACTGAACATAAAAAAATACATACAATAATACTTATTGACACACAGAAAATACAATCCACTTTAGAATAGAAGATAAGTAAAATACATAAACATGAGAAATTAACAAAAACCCATGAATTGTAACACATTTAACTGTCAATATTTTGTACACAACCGAAATAAGATATCAATGCGTTGATCTCTTTTAATTTAATGTTCGCGCATACAAATTCATACACCCATACATGTATTAGGAAATGCATTGATATTATTTGCATGTATACATATAGCCGACGCAAATGCAAGCATTAAAATTAAAATTATGATAAGACCAAAGCGTTGGTTTGTAAATAGTACATACCAAAACAACATGTACATACACACACACATACATATGTATTTACAATCACCCTGCAAAAAATTGTGCGACTAATCTCTAAAGAGAGTATTCCGAGATTACTCTCAATCGGGTACAATTGGGCATTAATTAGTCGCAACTAGTCTCATACGGGTACTAATGGAGGTCAATAGTCTCGACTCATCCCTTATGGGTATAATTGGAGATCAATTAGTCCCCAACTCATCTCTAACGGGTACTATTAACGATTTAATGATATGTACGCACTTAGTCAATGAAATTTCATGTGCGGCGTTGGCACACAGATAGAGTATTCGCCTAACAAAACTGAGCAACGCGGTTCGAATCTCAGCTGGCGCAAATTTAAATTTTTATTTTTTAAAAGTGACTAGTCGCTTTTTATACCCTTTCGGGTATAAAGGTGAACAATTAGTCTCTTCATAGGACATGCTCGAACAAAAGCGGTCTGTTCATTCCATATAAAGAGATCAAAAGTGGTATTAGTCGCATGCTCCTTTGCGATTGCTCCCGGAGTCATCCCGGATTAGTCCCATTTTTTGCAGGGCAGTTAAGGAAAATAGAATTAGAATTTGTATATAAAAGGAAAATATTTAATAAACAGATCAGAATCGTAAAGACTCTTACCTAACACTCTTCTTCTCTATTTATTTTGTATGCTTTACTTCCCCCCACCAGCGTTAAGCGGTAAAACTTTTAATATTGAAAGTACTAGCCTCTTATTTAATTAGACTCTACTTCCCCCCACTAGTGGTAAGGGGTAGAGAATTATAAAATAAGAGTATTTGTAGATCAAGCATTGCTGAGAATTACTTGTTATCCCCCACCCGAGGTAAGGAACAAGTGACTCAGCTCTGCATCGAACAGCGGTCTTGCTGGGTGGGATTTATTGTCAATTGGCTGGCCAAATTGAAATATGAACAAAAGAAAAAGGTTGCTAATGATAAGAAAATGAAAGACAAAGACATCGATTTCGTTTTTTCGTAGCAAAATTGTAAATAAAGGATGAAAGAAATGTCAACGAAAACACTAACAGCCGGTGTGAACAGCTTTCGGCCCACAATCCCAAAACTCGTTTCGTTGTCGGTCCGAACATGGTAATAACTTGAGACCGACCACCCTCTGTGAATGCCGCTCAGGGCCTGACGATATGCTGTCGTCCGTCAGGGCTCCTCTGCAAGCAAGCGTCTGTTCGGGTGTCCACGTCTGTGGCTCCCAACAAAGAATTGCTTGCAGAGCATTGTGTTGTGCTGCTTTATGGGGAGTATTTGTGCGGGTTATATTCTTAAGACATCAGAAAACATCCGGCCGCTGTCCGGAGTGCTGAATTTCGAGTCGTCTGCAGCTTAATTCACTGCGTCCTACTGGTCACCGGCGACCACACTGGTGCTGCGTAGTTTAGAACCGACCGGCTAATTGCATTGTATGTTGCCGGCAACGTTGCTTTGTCTTTGCCCCAGGTGCTGCCTGCTAACGACATGAGGACCTTGTTGCAGCTCTGTACTTTGTTGAAAATTACGGTTGTATTTGCGGAGAAGGAGAGCAAACTGTCGAATGTTACTCCGAGGTTTTTCGGGCTATTCTCCGTCGGAATTGGTATCTCATCAACGTGAATACGCAGCTGCAGTTGGACCTCCTTCGTCCAGGTGGTGGTGCGTGTTGCGCTTTGCTGACAAAATTATAAATGTCACGCAAAGCAACAAAGTTTTATCTGGCATGGCCTGGGTGTCTGTCGCTCATATTTACAAACCACTTTACTATAAAAATGAAATGCAAATATAGAAAACGAGAGGCAAATGTGGTGAAGACAATTCTCTGAAGGAAATATAAGTTCTCTTTTATAAACATTTTCTTCGAGAATAGACTGGATTTCGAATTCTCAACGAAGGTAGAATACATTGGATAACGAAGGCTCCGTTTTATCCAGACAAGAGATTCGTTTTTCATTCATTTAAACAGTTTTTAACCCAGCCCAATGTTGAAATGACCAATGCCACTCTTTCTAAGTTGTGCAAAAATTTCATAGCTGTAGAACAAAATATGTATTATTTATTATTATGAAAGTACATGCAAGCATGTAAAATATGTATTATTTTTTATTATGAGAGTACATACATGCATGTAAATTCAAAACTTTAAAGCCGCCTTTCTCGAATTTTTTTGTATTGAGTTATTGAAGTATTGAAGTATTGAAATTATATTTATTTTCAAGACAATCATATTGGATATCGAAGGACGTTCTCCCCAACATTTATTGGGTGGGTAATTTTTAAAAATTTTCAATGCAATTGAAATAACGAAATTTTTTATATCGAGTCTTAACCGCCAAAAAGAAGGTCCCTGAAGTAATCACTACAACATTCACCGATTGGTTTGGCACATATCCCATAATTTAGTGCCAATTTATGCCATTTTTTGTTTGCTCTAAATTTTGTTAAAAACGTGTAGTAGCCATCTGTTCAGCTAAAGTAAACATAACACTATCAATGTCTTTGAAACCAAAAAGTGTCTAGATTGTTTAAATAAAAAAACACAATTTATTTCAAAAAAATCGCCACGTTTTTTTATATAAAATTTATGAAATCTACTTAACACATTTTTGTTTTATTTTAACACCGACATCTTGTTATAGAATAGTTTGTAAAACCGAAAAAGAATATAATACATTCAGGGTAATAATAAATAACACAAATAACTTATAACAAACAATTTTACGTATAGTTTTAAAACATATTCGTATTAATACATTGTGCAATAGGACTGCGCAATTAATAAATTCATTATAACTCATATTGATTGATTGAAAATAAAGTACAAAGTTACTACAATAAAAAATAGAAATAAAAATAGCTGATAAAAAATAGAAATTGAAATACCTTTCGTGTACCTATATATTACACCGTGCGACAGTAAATTTTACACACAAAAAAAATGAATATACTCGCGAAACTATGGACCAAATATAGTAATACCGCGTTTTAGTTTTTTCTCTGACGTCAAGATTCTTTTTAAAAGGACTTTGAAACTTGAAAAATATGATCAATTCAAAAACTATTTAAAAAATTCACTGCAATGTAGAACAACAATATTGGTACCAAATTAAAGAGAAAATTCGGCAGAGTTAATTTTTTTTTTTTGTTTAAAATGACGAATAGGTGTTGAAAATGGCCTACTAATTAATTTTATTTCTTTGAGCTAACAAAGTTAGAAGAAAGAAATTCGAGGATGTGGTCGAGTGAATATGAGTTTTAAACATATAAATTTTTCAAAGATAAATATTGCAAGATTTCATGGATATTCAGGATAAAATTTTAAAAGGAAATGTTCAATACCTTTTTGTTATTATGCACCAAAAAATTTATTATTTTTTATTCTACAGAATTTTCTTTTTAATTCGGTACCCATATTGTTTTTCCGCATTACACTAAATAAACACGAATTATGGTTGTAGTGATTACTTCAGGGACCTCTAAAAAGATGTAAGCGACATATTTTTCAAAATTTTCTTTTTCATGCATAAATGTTCCTAGAGCATCTAGATTAGGGCTGCCATAATTATTGGGCCCCAAACGGGGACACTTAGCAAAAAAACTTAATTCTTTCCAAAGGGATACTCCTACTCTCCTTTTTTACCGACTTCACAAAAGGGAAAGGTTATCAATTGGTCGGAATATATTTTTTTATGTATGTATGTTTCCGCATAACTTTGGACCACGTTAACCGATTTATATAATATAATTCTTTTTTTTTTAAGGAAATGTGTTACCTCTCCGGTGGTCCCATACTAATTTGGTTTAAACCGATCATTGGATCATGAAGAAGTTAACGATAATCTTAAATTTGTATATGAGAATTGAAGTCAGTTTAAATTTTGCTTAAAAATTACTTGTTTTAAATCATATTTACATTTATAGTCTCGTTCAATTGCAGAGGAAAATTTAGTTGAAGCTCTGTTATAATACATACAAAAACGGAATTGCATAAACCATAATATATAGAGATCCAGGAAACATTTTCACTAAAGGAACGTACTATTTATACGCATAACGTATTTTATTATATACGTCATAACAACATTTCTGCATTTTAACGTATGTATATATATCGAAAAAACTATACCCTTCTTTTTTTTTATTTTTAAATCAAAAAATGTTTAGAGGTCGCTCAAAGCGCTTAAAGTTTTCTATGTATTTTATATAAAAAAAAAAAAAAAAAAATTTCGTATAAATAGTATAGAATTCTTAACAATCAATATTTTTCGACCAGAAAACTCTGCTTCTCTGCAGGAGATTCCCTACAATAATACCCGATTGTTTA
Organism: Rhagoletis zephyria; assembly: GCF_001687245.7. NCBI lineage: Eukaryota > Metazoa > Arthropoda > Insecta > Diptera > Tephritidae > Rhagoletis > Rhagoletis zephyria. The sequence continues at coordinate 6,774 of NW_016159343.1, read as the reverse complement.
TTTAACCATTTGATATTAACTATAATTTATAGGTCCGCCAAAAACCCCCCAAAATGCAATGGGGCACCAATAAATAAAAAAAATCGTTAGTTTTAAAAAATGGTTAAATAAACAATTGGGTATTATTATTGGAAGTCTCTTGAAGAGAACCAGAGTTTTCCAATCGCAAAATATTGATTTTCAAGAATTCCATACAATTTATACGAAAAGTTATTTTTTCCCCCATATAAAGTACATGGAAAACTTTAAGCGCTTTGAGCTACCTCTAAATATTTTTTGATTTCAAAATAAAAAAATAGGGGTATAATTTTTTTCCACGTAGAACAATCCTAGGGGGCTAGAGCAATAAAATTCCGACTTTACTCTTTTGGAACAGACTAATATACAAACAAACAAAACAAAAGCTGTTTCAAAATATTAAAATATGATTGACTTGCAATAAAAATAACATAACCGTTAGAGATCAATGAAAAAGTTGAGTTTAATATAAGGAACGTACTTGTACTTCTTTACGTAAGTGGAAGCAAACAAAACCAGATACCCTAAATAACTGTTATGATTTCTTTTGGAGGTGGAAAACGTTGGCCGCAGGAGAGTAAAAAAAAATGGTATGTTACTTTATAAGAGTTATTCTCAAAACTAAAATTTTTTCGTTGGTTATAACTTTTATTTTCGACTTTTTTGTTTTTACGTCGCTCAGTGAGAGTTATTCTCAAGACAAACTGTTTTCGTTACTCATAATTTTTATTTTTGACCTTTTTGTTTTTACGTTGCCTGGTAAGAGTTATTCCTAAGACAAAATTTTTTCCGTAGCCCATAATTTTTATTTTCGACTTTTTTCTTTTTACCTTGCGTGATAAGAGCTATTATCAATGAAATTTTTTTTCGTTGTTCGTAACTTATATTTTCGACTTTTGTTTCTTCACGTTGCTTAGTAAGAGTTATTCTCAATGAAATTTTTTTTTCGTTGCTCTTAACTTTTATTTTGAAGTTTTTTGGTTATGCGTTGTAGTAATGAAATACATATATATGAGGCATTATTTTTCGTATCGGGCATCAAATTTGGTGTCACACTTTCTATGCACTTCAAATTTTTTTTATGAATTCTACACATGAAATAAGCTAATACGTATTCGAGGAATTTTTTTCTTTCTTTTTTTTCTTCGCATATATGATCTGTCAAACTTTGGATTTTCTCGTAATTCTGACCAATCACGTGCTTTTTCAAATCGTTATATCCATTAACGCACACAACAAAATAAATTTTGTTATTTATACTTAAATTCTAACTAACGTAATACTAACCACCCAAACCTACAGAAAAACGTCTTTTAATATAGTAACTGTACGATGATTATAGTCGACATCTCTACCTACTCGGCTACGGCAGTCAAAAGCGTTTTTGTTTTCTTTACAAATAACTTATCAATAAAACGCACTATTGGGAGGTTATATTACATTTACATTGGACCCAAATGCGTGATTTGAAATCAGTCATTTGAAGGCGTTTACACTGCTTGATTCGCATTTCGTTTGACTTCTCATCAATTGAAAACGGAAAAGAAAAACAAAATAAATGTAAACAAACACTGCACGACCTATATTTTTTAACATGTTTTGGACAAATAAGAGGCAATTATTCTTTGCATTAACTAAAAATGTGCGAATTTATGCGTAAATTAACAATTTTTCTACACAAATATCAAAGTTTTATTTATTACGTTGAGTTTGTTTTGATTTGAAAAATTCAAAATGTCAAAAACAAACAAAATCTTTTAGAGAGCTTTTGTTTTTGAGTTCATTTTGATTAAAATCGTTGAAACGCCTCATTTTGGAAATGCGAATTTGTATGGAGTAATACCTGATTCGCATTTCAGATTTCTCGCCCAAATGACGCATTTGTGCTCAATGTAAATGTAATATTAGTGTTTTTAAATTGCTAGAATACAAGTACATATGTATGTACTATCTACCGCGTCCCCTAAGCACCTTGGCCATCTAGCGTTGTAACGGATTATCAGCATAAACCACAAATTTATAGTAAGTTTGACACATATTAAAGCTATTAATGTTGTGTAGGGGGTGTTTGAAGGTTTGACAAGCCGTTTGAGGGAAATGTGAACAAAAATCAAAATTTCTTTTTATTTCCTGGCCGCCATGTTGACGTTTGATCAAACCCCTTACGTTGTGTATGATAAAATCGCCTCATTTGCAACGGAATTTTTAACGAATGAGGACGCAAGAGAGAAAAATCGAAGAAAAACAAACCCTTTTACATTGTGAACCGGAAGAAAACTAAAACTCTTCGCTTGAAAGAGTCATGTTTGCATTGGAAAAAGTAAGTTTGAAGAATGTTTGACAAGCCGCTTGTGTGGTGTACTTCGCTCTTTATAAAACTTCGGAAAGCTTTTTGTTCAAAAATTTGCCGAGTGATTTAATAACTCTGTTGTGTAAAACATGGTTGAATTTTTTATCTGCAAATATATCGAGAGAAAATTCCTCAAAATAAAAATCCTCAAAAAATACTCAAGCGCACCCGAAATTCCACACGTTTTGAGGAATTACTCACAAAGTGGCAACACTGGTCGAATGTCGAGAACAGAGTGATATTAGTTATTATTAATGTTCTTTTTAAAGAATTCTTGTTTAAAACACACTTACATTCGTATGTCTAATTTTGAGCAACGGAAAGAAATTTTCCTTAGAAAAAACTCTTACTAAGCACCGTAAAGAAACAAAAGTCGAAAATAAAAGTTACGAGCAACGAAAAAAAATTTTCATTGAGAATAACTGTTATCATGCAACGTAAAAAGAAAATAGTCGTAAATAAAAATTATGGGCAACGGAAAAAATTTTGTTTTACGAATAACTCTTACCAGGCAACGTAAAAACAAAAACGTCGAAAATAAAAGTTATGAGCAACGGGAAACATTTTGTCTTGAGAATAATACTCACTGAGCGACGTAAAAGCAAAAAAATCGAAAACAAAAGTTATGAGCGACGGAAAAAAGATTATATTGTGAATAATACTTATCCCCAAAACTTATTTTGTGTTAAAAATAACTATTATGTAAAGTAACAAAATCTTATGTATATTTAATTTAATAGTTATTGACCAATTTTTTTTGATATTCCTTATAACAGTAATGTCTCTGAACAAAACACAAACTATTTTTACACATTTTTACGTAAATAACTCATATTACATTTTATATGGTCTCTTTTCGCTTATACTATTCGAGTATACATTTGTATTTTTCAGTGACCGAACATAACTGTTTTTGATGAAAACTGTCATTGAAAAATTCACTACGAAGGAAAAGTTCTACATCTAAGTGATACATACCAATCGATTACTTTTTTCACCGAGACTCAAATTAGAAAATAAATTTTTATTTGCAATTTGTATGCAAAATTTAAAAAAATAACAATTATTTTTGATTTTTATATTATATCTCCAAAATAACAATTATTTTTCATTTTTATATTATATGACTTAGATAACAGTTATTGAAGACATTTATTTATAAGTCATCAATAAAAATCAGCCAACCACTTTTATTTTTTAAATCATTCGTATAAAAGTCATTTACATTTTTCGCAAATAAGAAGGTGTTGGGAAACAAAAATTTACTACGACTTATAAAAATTACCTTTATATAGTATGATTTAAAAGATAAAGGTCAGTGACTGATTTTTATTTATGACTTTTATAAATAAAAGTCTTCGATAACTATTATCTAAGACATATAATTTAAAAATCAAGAATAACTGCTATTTGCAGATTATTTAGATAAAAATCAAAAATAAGTGTTATTTTGGATTTATAAAATAAAAGTCAGAAATAACGGTTATTTAAGGAGTAATTAAATAAAAGTAAAAAAATAATTGTTAAATAGCGATTTTTTTAATAAAAGTTGTAACTGTTACGGTCCCTGGTATTTTTAGCTTTGCTTAAAAGTTCGTGTTTATTTTTAACATAATGGTTAAATTCAGTGCACGTCATTTTAAAGTTGAACTTGCACTGAACGATACTTTTCACAGTGCCAATGTTAAGCGAGTTTCTCTCTTTAGACCATTGTGATGAAATAAGAAAAAACTAGCTCAACATTCGCATTGTGGGAAGGGATTGCACATATGTATTGCAAAAATTTTAGCAATTTTGCCATCCGTTCGTGTTCAATAGTATATTTAAAAAATAAACTCAATTTTCCTAAGGGTGGCATTTCTTTCCACTTTAATGTATATGTTTCAATAAACGATTTTGAATAAGTTACTTCCTCATAACATTCATCGCATATCATTATAATTTTTCCTCTTAAATAATTGATGGATTCTTTTTTTACCAACTTCGATTATCGATTTTCCTGCCCCTAAATCGCCGAAATTACGCACTGTGCAGCGGTTGCTGCATAGTGTATTGTCTTTATAATTGTCTCGACGCCTACTTTTCAGAATAATTTGACAATTAAATTAGATCAAATTGTCTTATGTAAACGCAGCGTTATCATGAGTTTTATTTTCGCCCAAAATTGTTCATTTTTCACTTTCGAATCCAATAGGCTAAACAATTTTCCGCTAACCATTTAAAATTTATAAAAGCAAATTNAGCGGTTGCTGCATAGTGTATTGTCTTTATAATTGTCTCGACGCCTACTTTTCAGAATAATTTGACAATTAAATTAGATCAAATTGTCTTATGTAAACGCAGCGTTATCATGAGTTTTATTTTCGCCCAAAATTGTTCATTTTTCACTTTCGAATCCAATAGGCTAAACAATTTTCCGCTAACCATTTAAAATTTATAAAAGCAAATTATATATTGTTGTCCCAAGCAGGGATGGGCGTTTTTGAATGAATTGTTATTCAAATAAAATATAAAATTTTATTCATAATTTCTCTAATTTTGAATGACGAATAAATTTGTATTCTTCATTCAAGTAATTTCGAATAACGAATAAATTTTTAAATTTAAATTTTTTTTTTCAAAACCGAGAAATTAAAATGTGCAATTAAAATTGTTACTGTAAGGAAGCCGTTTTATATTTCGTTATTTTGTTTTTTCCAGTACTTAAAATGAAGTTTTATTTTTTATTCTTTTGGTGTATTTGGTTTGAAATTATGTGTTTTAAAGAAATTATGATTAAAAAATAATTAAACTAACCTATGTTTTTTGCAAGTGAAATTTTCAAAATCCCTTTTTTTTAATGCGCAAAGCGCTTTTAAATTTCACAGTACTGCAATAAAGTATGTTCCTTCCTTACTAAAAATCCGGGTCTAAAACCAAAAGCACTTTGCGCATTTTTAAATAAATTGGTTTTAAAAATTTCACATTGACTTTAATTAAACACAAAAACATATACTTCTGGTTAAGTTTGATTCTGTTTCATTTCTAACTTAAACTGTTTATTATTTTGAGGTTGGCTCAATGAATAAAGAGCGGATTTAGTTCGAACAAGGACTTTAAAAACCTTATAGAGATCTGTAGTAGAAAAACGGTTCGCGCTGAGAATTTAGGAGACGTTTTTAAAAGATTGCTAGTTTCATTAAGCTCTCTGATTACTTGCTCGCACTTGTTCCAGTGGTAGTGGTGGCACGATTAATCGAATAACCGATTATAATCGGTTATTTTCATTCGGTTAACGATTTAATTGTATCGAAATTTTTCTTTCGATTAATAGAGCGATTAACCGATTAATTTTGAAAATAATCGAAAAGAAATCATCAAAAACTGGCTACTTTACTCACACTATAATGAATCAAAATTCCGTAACAAAATTGGCATTCTTACCACTCAAAAATATTAGCAACAATAAAAGTGTCCATTCTACCGGGTACCTACATATGTATATATGTATACTTTTACTAGTTGGGACATTTTTTATATTCTCGTATTCTGCAAATTTTTTAAACGATATTTTTGCAAAAAGCGCAACACAAGGTTAACCTAACAACTAAACAAATAAAAAAACTAAAAACCACAACGCAGGTATTCACATATTTTCATTTTATTTTCCAAATGCGGTGTTTCGCATTTGCTTCCACACGCTCTTTTATATACCAAAAATCAATGATAAGAAATACTTCAATTTTGCAATTTTTTATGCAAAAATTTAATGGGCTTACATAATAATAATAATAGATTGGCGCTTACACATGTGTTAGTGTTTGGCCGAGCTTCTCCTCCGATTTGTGGCGTGCGCCTTGACTGCGCCGACTTCGAACGGCGATTGTATTTTTATGAGAAGCTGTTTTTCATGGCAGAAATACACTCGGAGGTTTGCCATTGCCTGCCGAGGGACGACCGCTGTTAAGAAAAAACCTTTTTTCTATATTTTTGCGATGTTGCTTTGACTAGGGTTTGAACCCAGGCGTTACGGAGTGGAAGCGCGCACTGAGAATCTTTCTAAGAAATCAAATCAAAAAGCTCGAATTTTTTGAATAACAAAAATAACTCTTGTGATGCGCTTATAATTTTGACACGGGGTGTATAACGGATGGTATACTACTTTACATCTTTTTATTTATTGTTTCCCTTAGTTTTTAGNTTAAATAAAACAGGCAATTTTTATAGCTTATGTGAGTGGTTTTTATTAATTTTCGATACTAATCGAAACGGCCGATTAATCGGTTAATTTCTTACGATTAATTGCAATTATTAATCGAATGATTTCGATTAATCAATTAACCGATTAATCGATTATTAAAGTTTTTTGCCATCACTATCCAGTGGTCACCAACCGGAGATCTTTCTTTGCTGAAGCAATGGAGTTA
>NW_016159342.1:87992-88895 GCF_001687245.7 Rhagoletis zephyria | reverse complement strand
GTGCCAAGTGAATGCAGATCCTACTGATTCAATCATTTTACAGCTCTGAAGTCGGAGAGAAGAGAGGGGAAGAGTACAGTAGCCCGTTTCTGTAACTTTTCTCTACCGATTATTTCTCTACTGGTAGAGAAAATACGTCACTCTCACCTACTAATTAGCAGTAGAGAACAGNCGTTTCTGTAACTTTTCTCTACCGATTATTTCTCTACTGGTAGAGAAAATACGTCACTCTCACCTACTAATTAGCAGTAGAGAACAGGGCGGCGAATTCATATCTCAATTCGCCTTGGTAGAGAATTGTTACAGAAACGAACTACAGATACCACCGTACCGTCAATTCGTTTCAAGTTTTCTTGTCTCTTGTGATCTTTTCGTTGCTTCCCATTTGAAGAACCAAAGACTTGAATTCAATTAAAGTTGGCGCGTGTGGAAGCAAATAAAAAACACAAAAGAGAATCCGAAAAAATTGCTTTCAAGACTTGACGTGTCTGAAAGAGGACTTATCCTTGAAACCTCGAGGGATTCCCCAAATATCTCTCGGTTCGTATCGCTGGATTTTTAAATAAACGCTAACAATGACCAAATTGTAGTACAATTAACTTTATTGTACAACAAACAATTTACAATACTCGATAATACAGTAAAAATACTTTACAATACTTGTTAAAGCAATAACAACGTTTTACTAAACTTGTTAACACAATTAAACTTATAGCTTGCATATTTGCAACTCACTTCTCTGCTCACTTTACTTGTAGCTTGCTGACTTGTAACTGTCCCACTTCGCTGTGGCGGCGCCCTTATATACCTGCGCTCGCACTTATGGCAACTCTAGAACATTCTGAAGTTTATCGCTCATTCTCTTTCTCTCGCTGTTCGCAGTGTTCATCCAACTTGACGTTT
>NW_016159342.1:76315-81594 GCF_001687245.7 Rhagoletis zephyria | reverse complement strand
GGAACAGCTTAAAATTAATATCTGGCTGTTTGCATAGGGTATGGGAAAGCGAAGATGGCCAGTGCTCCCGCAACCTGATAGTAGTTCCAAGGGTAAGAATTCCGGATGTACTCAAGGAATTCCACAATGGTCCTAGTGGAGGGCACCTGGGAATCACGAAGACCCTGGAGAAGGTTAAGCAGAGGTTCTATTGGGTTGGTTGTCGGCAATCGGTCGCAGAGTGGATTGCTAACTGCGCAGAGTGTATTGCAGCTAAAGGGCCGAAATCCAGAAGTCATGGCCAGATGAAGCAGTATAACTCAGGTGCACCATTCGAGCGCATTGCCATGGATGTAGCCGGTCCATTTCCTATGAGCGCACAGGGAAAATAAAGTGTTTATTGTGTGAAATAGCGCCGAGAGGTTAGTTCAATTTACAAACTTTAACAACAAATAACTTAAAAACTAGAAGCCTGCTGCGGCTAAAAGTATATATATTTGCAATCAGGAGAACTCCCTCTATCGTTCCATAGCTACCTTAATGCGGAACTCCTGGGATGCCAAACTAAATTGCAGCCAAAAGCTCCTCGGGATTCCAGTAAAATTAGTTTTTAATGGCGCGCGATATGTTCGCCTTATATGGATATACATTTATACGTATGTAATTATATAAAAATTATGCAAAGAAATTTATACTATATTTAAAGATAACTACGAAAAATAAATCGGGAACGGAAAGTTCATCAAAAATCTACCAAAATGAGATAAAATTTACCTCTTTACCAACACAAATTTGTTCTACCAATTTTGGTAAAAATGCTAAAGTGCCAACATTGATTATGGCATCATGCATTCTGCCATCATCTTGTCGTTCGGTTCGCGTTGCCGCAGTATTCGCAACTGAAATTTTGACTACCACTGGATTGCACTGGACCTAAAATCATTTTCCAATTGGATTGCTTTTTTATCAGTTTTCATGTCTCTGATCATAGTTCATGCATTTGTATTCCATCGCAATCGGTTAATTATTGGAAGGTTTTTTTGTAACTACCCGTATGTTGTTTGTTGAATAAAGTGTAAGAAAACGGCTGAGGAGCGATTTTTATGTAAATTATTTGCGGATAAAAAATAAAGAAGTCTAATCAGAAATGGCGAAAACTAAAGTTTATGTGGTTGGTGTAGGAATGACCAAGGTGGGTTGGTTCAATGGCAACTAATGGTTGCAACAGAAATGCGGTCGTTGTTATGATGAACTTTGTACTGCACTGCAAAGTGCTGCGTCATAAAGTACCACAAGTAAAGATATGTACATACATATTAATATTTGTACGTACATATTTGTATATACATATGTATATATAAGAGATTTATTAAGTAGGAGACTTGTTTACAAGGCTGGTAGATCCACCTATGTCATACTGGACTCATGTTGTCTGTATGTATGTATATATGTATACTGTATACACTTATATTCTTTCTCCGATAGTTCGAAAAGCCCGGCCGCCGTGCCGATATCTGCTACCCAGATATGGCGAAAGAAGCCATTTCTAAAGCTCTAGAAGATGCACGACTTAATTATTCTGAAGTGCAGCAAGCTGCCGTTGGCTATGTTTATGGGGACTCAACTTGCGGACAAAGAGCTATATATGGCGTTGGTATGACTGGCATTCCAATATTTAATGTTAACAACAATTGCTCCACCGGCTCCAGTGCTTTATATTTGGCCAAGCAAATCATAGAATCTGGAAATGCAGATTGTGTGCTGGCTTTGGGCTTTGAAAAAATGGAACGCGGGTCGTTATCAGCGAAGGTGAGAATAACTTAGCCAAAAACTAAATTTGATCAAATATTTACTTACATTTTTAGTATTTTGACCGTGCCAATCCCATGGAGCGTCACATAACCGAAATGGCTGAGCTTGCCGAAATTGGAAGTGGTCCTATGGCTGCACAAATCTTTGGCAATGCTGGCAAGGAGCATATGAAAAAGTACGGCACAAAGCCTGAACATTTTGGCAAAATTGCCTGGAAAAATCACAAGCATTCCGTTAATAATCCGTAAGTTCAAAGTCGAAAGTGCAAAAGTTTTAGCTCGCATTATCTTATCAATTTTCTATTTGACTCTTTTGCGCTTGCATTCTAATCAAGCACTTTTTCTTTTACGGCCTAGCTACTCTCAATTCCGCGACGAATATACCCTTGAACAGATTATGCGCTCGCCACAAGTAGTCGACGGAGTGCTTACAAAATTACAATGTTGCCCCACCTCGGATGGATCTGGTGCTGCGATTTTGGCTTCTGAGCAATTCGTTCGTCGGCATGGTTTGGAGTTGCAGGCAGTCGAAATAGTTGGCATGGAAATGGCTACTGACCCCGAATCCACCTTTGCCGGAAAAAGCCTCATAAAAATTGCTGGCTACGATATGACTCGCTTAGCTACTCAACGTCTCTTTGCTAAAACGAATTACAAACCACAGGATGTAAATGTTGTTGAATTGCATGACTGTTTTTCAGCTAATGAACTGATCACCTACGAGGCATTAGGTTTGTGCGAGGAAGGCAAAGCTGGGGAATTCATTGATCGCGGAGATAACACATACGGTGGTAAGTACGTTGTGAATCCCAGCGGAGGATTGATTTCCAAGGGACATCCATTGGGCGCCACTGGTCTGGCGCAGTGTGCTGAGCTGTGTTGGCAACTGCGTGGATTAGCTGAAAAGCGTCAGGTGCCTAGTTGCAAACTCGCGTTGCAACACAATTTGGGCTTAGGTGGTGCCGTTGTGGTTGCTCTGTATCGTCTCGGTTTTCCTGCAGCGGCGAGCGTTAGCCATAATTTTACCGCGGCAGCGAAAGGAGCAACCAGCGCAGATGGATTTAAAGTGACACCATTACTTAAGCTCTTAGAAATCGCAATGGAAGAAGATCAGGACAATCTTATTGAAAAGGTGCGTGCTGTGTACGGCTTCAAAGTAATAAACGGGCCGAATGGACAGACCGGTTTTTGGATCATTAACGCCAAGCAAGGCAAAGGCAAGGTTACATTCAATGGAAATGGTAAGTGCGAACACGAATGTAAAACAAAAGCAGTAATAAACTCTTGGTGGTTTCTCTTGCAGACAAATGTGACGTCACTTTCACCATTAATGATGAAGATGTTACCGATTTAATTACTGGCAAATTGCCTCCACAAAAGGCTTTCTTCCAAGGCAAAATTAAGATTCAAGGCAATATGGGCATGGCGATGAAGCTTTTGGAATTGCAGAAAACAGCCCAATCACGTATTGACACTCTGCGTTCAAAGCTATAAGCGTTCACGCATTTTTGCATTGATTATCTTATAAAACATATATTTTATTAATTGCTTATGGGGTTTATTTTGGACAAGGTTTTAAATTAGTTATAATAATCAATTGGTTACAATTAATCTTTATATCATTGTTATTAATAAGTTACTCAATTTTGTATTATACATTTCATATTTTATACGTTCATTTCTGGTTGAACTAAATGCTTTACGAAATCTTAAATGACGTCTTAGTTGTGCATAAATTACGAATTTACCTGAAATTTGCGATATGGCTGATAGATTTCTACCAAGTCTCATTTATAAACATTGGTGGCAAAAGTAAATAATACCACCCGTTTAGCTATACAAAAAATAATAATGAGGCTCGATAGAACCTTTGGTGCTGAATACAACCGTTTTGCAGAGATAAAGAAAATATCGAAGGTTAAATCTAGGATTTTCAATTTATAAGAAATTCAATCAGACAGGTTGTGCAATTCACTTCCGAGTGAATTTCAATCCCATTCAATTTCAATTCAAAGTGGTTTTGGTTGAAATTCACTCGTAAGTGGTTTGCAGATCCTGCCCGAATTTCTCAAAAACTAATCGACCAATTGAAAAAAAATAGTATGCCAATGAAAAGATTAATTAAAATACCTCTTTTCAAAAGTATATTAATAAAAAAAGTAAGTATAAAGTATTATAAAAAGTAATTAATAATTTTTTGGGGCCAGCTTTCCAATAAGGGCATTCGTTAAAGGGGCGGTGGGCGAAGGGCGAGTGAGCGTGGCACCTACAACCCACCTTTTAGGAGAGGGCATGAACCACCATTGACAAAAATGTCACTCCCAACCACCTAGACCCCCTATCAAGGTACATTGAACAGGTAGTATCAGTAGAGCTGCTGATTTGATTTATTTTCAAATTATTTGGTCTCGAAACTGTCAAATATTTTAAATTTTTTCTCACAAAATTTCTGAATTTTTAAAATCCATTTGCATGTGAAACCTTTTTCCATACAAAACAAGCGATTGAATAGCAGCTTTTGGAACGTTCGCCCAACTCAGCAGCACAACCGCTGATTACTGGCCCTTGTAAAGGATGGATCAATGCTTCGAGAAGCAAACAAATTTACTAGGAAAGAAAGTTGCATCAATTTTTATTTTTTCCAATTTCAATTTTTTATTTTTTATAATTTTTTGTATTTCACATGCATTGTGTACAAATACAAGCAAGGCGCATCAATTACAGGTGATAGCGATAGAAGCTATGCTTCTTCTTATGAGCACGCTTGTGTCAAATTATCGTCTGTTTTGCTATATTTACATATCCGCGTACACATGCACATATACGTATATATATACCCTGCAAACAAATGCTCCCGAAATCTTTAAGAGTGTCGGGAATTTGTTACGATTCTTATAGAAATCTGTAAAGAAAAACATATGAGGCGGTTGACAAGAACTAGTAAAGAAATTTCTGTACGATTTCTTAAGGAAAATTCTTAAAAAAATTGTGAAACCTTTCAGAATTCTATGAAATCCTGGTATGCAGGGTATACATATACACACGAATATGAATAGATAAAAAAGATGGTGATGACACAAGGAGTTCATACCAACGGTAAATGTTGTTTTTGTACGATTGCTACAACCTGTAGTTGTTGAATCATGAAATACAAGTGAGATATATTAGCAATAGACGTCATCCTGGGCCACAGCTGCGATCATCTGTTTTTTAGAGTTGCTTATTTTGGTCTAAAGTGCGCTTTTTTGACCTGAGTTGCATTAAATAGTCTCTTAAAACTTGGTAGTATTTGTTGTTCAAATGGTAACATATATGCCCAAAAACTTGAAAAATATTAGATGATTGCTTTTTACAAATGCTATTTATAAAATTTGGTTTTGATTGCGACATTAGAAATATTCAGATTATAAAAGTTTTTCACATATGTTTTAAGATTTTAAAGCTTTTAAAATGTACGGTAGAATGCAACAATGTGCTTGAATTTGTTTG
>NW_016159342.1:59925-71499 GCF_001687245.7 Rhagoletis zephyria | reverse complement strand
TTTTCAGCTAGCATACGCTGCGTTGGATTTAGATGCTCTAATTTTTCACTCCAGTATAATGCCGTTGCGTTTATGTTTGTAGAACTTTGGGGTGCAGACAATAGGGAACATGCCTTTTCAATTAGCTCGTTTTGTTTACCCACTGCACATTTTGTTTGGTTTTTCCGAGGAGGAGCCAACTCGCTAATAGATGAAAAGGAAGTGTTAGATAAGTCCTCTCTATTTGTCTGCTCCTCAACTTGCACCAATTCGTCCACATTTTGCGATTCTACCTGGTTCTGAAAGAAAGAAAATTATTGTTAATTAATAAAATTGATTTTAATTCTTTACATTTATGCCCGTTTGCACCAATCAATTTTAAAATTATCAGCCTGTTAAAATTTAAAATGATAAAATGTAGTTCGGAAAATTTGTCATTTTAAATTTTAACGGTCTGATAAATTTTAAAATTGATTGGTGAAACTGAGAGTTAATTTTATATTTTATTTATAAAATGGATTTCAAATTTCTTTTTTTAGATGCCTAGTACAGCGGAAGAGTGGAGAAGTGTTTCTGATGAATTTCGTGTATTACACAATTTTTATAACTGCATTGTCGCAGTTGACGGGAAACACGTAAAAATAAAGCGTCCAAATGGTTCGGGAGCGCTATATTATAACTATAAAGCAACATACAGTATCGTTCTTATGGCTATTGCGAATGCTAAAAAGGAATTTGTCATGGTTGATATTGGATGCAATGGACGCGTGTCTGATGGTGGTGTCTTGTTTTACACTAAATTCTGGGAGCGTTTGCAACAAAATCGTTTAAATATACCGGAATGGACACCATTGCCAAACACCTCGGAATCATTCCCATATGTTTTTATAGGAGACGAAGCTTTCGCGCTAGGCCCTAACTTTATGAAGCCTTATCCTTAAAAAAGAGTATCACAAGAAGAGCAATTGTTTAATAAACGGTTATCGAAGGCTAGATGTGTCATTGAGTGTGCGTTTGGTATCCTCGCCAATAAATTTGGAGTTTTCCAGAAAGCCATAAGTCTCAGCCCGCAGAAAGCCGCAAAAGTGACAGCAGCTTGTTGTTATCTGCACAATTATTTAATGAGAAAAGATTCTAATTATCAGGCACCAAATTCCAATGAGTATAATTTTCAATTAACCACCGTACAAAGCAGTTCGGCGCGAAATTCAACAAGATGTGCCAAAACTATAAGAGACAAATTTTGCAAATATTACAATGACGAATATAGATGCTAACTTTTGCCACTCAATTTTTATCACTTATGTATATGAAAAAAAAGAATAATAAAAGTTTTCACTTAAAACAACAGACAATCTACATACTACTTTCTTTTCTTTCCACCTTTATAGCTAGGTATTCACTAGAGTATGAGTAGAATTCAAGGAAATCTTTAAAACAAATTTACTTACCAGGTCAACAGGCTTCTCATTTTTATTTAAAAAGTGAAGAGCGTTAAATGTCCAAGGCTTTGGAATATAAACGTCTTCTGTACCAGCTCGGGAGCGCTTGGTGTCAATAATTCAATAATCACCTACAGTGGCGTTATCATTAATTTTTTTTAAGATTAGTAATAATTTCTCATGTCCGGCCGTTCTTTTTATTTTATTCATGTAGCTTTTGGACGAAGGATCCCACAATTCCGGCATACTTTCCAATTGTAGGATAAACTCCTTCAAACACCTTTGGTCATTCGTTAATCCCAACACCGCCGGCTGGATATGTGCGCTTTCGTCGTCCGACATTATTAAAAATTACCACTGCCAAATAAATAATTAATCCAATAATTAACGTTTCGCCTTTAACATTTAAATCTCCACTTTATTTTGAAATACACACGTATTGACGTATCGCGAACGAAATATGCTACACGTTCAATATTTATTGACAGTACTGCGATCCGCGATCCAGATTTCAAAATTTCTAGAAATTTTGCGATATGGATCACGATCCATCAACATTGCATGCTACACAGTCAATAAATATCGCGAATCTTGGATCACGTCAATAAATATTGATCGTGAGACATGGCCCATAGAGCGGTATCGAGCGGTTCGAATGCTGTCAGCTGATAAGGTGACCATGTTTCAAGAAGGATGCTTTTACAACGAAGAGGGAAAATACCAGCAAGAAGTTTAAAATATAGAAATAGTCTTTAAATATAGCTACTAGTAAACTTACGTTTTACTAGATTAATCTCTGATAGAAAAATATAAGGTATATTATTTTACTTTTAAACAAAAATTACGATAACTTTTAAAGTATGGTCATCATGGCCTTTTTTTGTCGTTGCCGTTGACCGCGGCGATAGAAATAAATCTATCGTCGCGAACAGTCGTCGAGCAAACTTCGTCGTTTGCTTTGATTATGCGCGTTCTCATATAAATCAGTGTGTTTTAATTATTTCGGCGAACATTCGAGACGAAAAATTTGCCGTTCGCCGGTGTTGTGCTTCAGCTTTATGGTTCCCTAGAGACCCTTTAGAAAAATTGCCAAAAATCACATTTTCACTTGCGTTTTTCCGCTTGAAAAAGGCTGAATATTCGGGCTTGTTCGAGTTGCAATCATAACCGCAGTATTGCGCGAATCATTAAAGTATCACGTTCGTTGTGAATTTCTAACAACGTTTTATCAGTTGGGCACTTGCAGCGGTGATGTAAATTTTCATCACTGCTGCAGTATTCTCGCTTTTATTACATGCCTCGAACAAGCCCTTCACCTGCACGGGACATTTTACATAGGTACCCTTGCCAACAGAAAAGGGGAACAAATGCAGAATAGCTCCGATTCTCAAATAAAAAAATTGGGATCGATTTTTTTTTTTTTGAGATTTCAATAAATTAGCTGTGGTGCAAAGACCACAATTGGGATCGATAGAAATGATTGAGCTGAGTATAACGGTATACTTTTTTTTTGGCAGAAACAACAACTACAAAAGTTATTAAAGGTCAAATGAAGCAATAGGTGCAATCCCGTATTCCTCTGACTCGGACTAGAAAACTGTCAAGGAATAAAAATTCGGTGTTGTCAGTAGCGACGTGTTTGTTGTGATTTTGACAAGATCGGCATGGTTATTTCAGTGCTGCCGATCTTAATTTTTATAGTACTATTCGTTGGGAAATAGTATCTAAAATACTCCATTTTAGTAATTCGTTTTATCGCAATTTTTAAAGAACTTGGTGTTTTCAGAACAATATTAATATTTAAAATTGCTGGATTTGTATAATTTTTGTACTCAAAAAGTAGAAAAATAAAAGATATCGTGGTTATCAATGGAGAAAAACTTTCACAAAAATAGTATGGAAAGGCGATTTTTTATATTAAATAACTTTTGCTGCGTTGTCATAATATTGAGGCAAATGAACTACTGATACACTAGAATAGAGTGGTTGCATGGTTAAATTAGGAATTCGCTTATATTATCGATATTTATGTGTTTTAATCTATTTAGAATATCATTTACAGTCTAATAGGAAATTGCCTTATTTTACGGCTTTTACTTTTTTAAAGTTACAATATATGTCCAAACTGTGTGGAGCTGCCGATACAAACATATATTCAGGCTTATAAGCCTGTAATTATACATTTTTCTACATTTAATTTGAAGTAGTATGCACCAACGGATTAAAAGTAGTAAATAATTAGTACCTTTTCTAGTACTTTAAAATGCGTGACCGGAATAGACCTGCCGAAAAAGTGAGGTTAAGTTACTGACAACACCTTGTTATTATTACACCATGATTAAAGGTCAAATGAAGCAACTGTCAAAAAATAAAAATTCGCTCAGAGCGAGAGAGTAACATTGAAAAGTACGGGATCGCTTTCTAGTAAAAAATTGTAACTTCTGTCAACTTCAACATAACCTCCAAATTTTGGTTGTAAATTTTTGCTTATTTTGTATGTAAACACACTAAGCTCACACATGTAAATAACCAAAAATACTTTCAAATTCATTAGAATCCACCTAAACAAGTAATTAAATACTTTTCAACATGAATTAGCAGAGTGCACTTTTCGTTTGTTTACAATTTGGTTGCCAAACACACTACAGCTGATCGTTTGACACATTTACCAGAATTTACCAGCAAAAAATTCTCGGACTAAAACTGGTAACTTCTGACAGAGAGAGAACCGTATTTACTCTCTTTTTTGTCCTCTCAATAGACAGAGAACCGAGTACGGGATTAGACTAGGTTCACACAGAGAAACTTTTGTACTACATTTTCGGCAATTTCTCTTTTGGTGTTGCCCTTCGCGTTCACACAGAGAAATTGTTTTGTATACAATTGTTGTTGTCATCTGTGAACGGCCACCTAGAATTACTCAGACGAACGAGAGGACAAAGCGTGTTGGCCAAGCACGAGCAACTCGGTGCCCTTCCCCCTTCCCCCTTCCTCGTCTCCCCCTCTCCCACAAGTAACGAGCTGCCGCGACAAAAGTTTCTCCGTCTGAACCTAGACTTAACACGCACTTATTGAACGAGAAAACGACTTTGGGCCTGTGCCAATTGATAGAAAAGTTCTCTGGATAGTAAATTTTTGACAGCTATGAGGTGAATAAAAATGTTTGATACGGCAGGGCTAGTGAAAAATTTGACAGCAAGCATTATCAAGAAGAAGAACGAACAACGCACGTATACACATAAATTAAAGAAAACAAAAGCGAGTGGAAATAAAAGAACATGGTCCCGCCGGCAAAAAAAATAAAGAAAAGCTATATAACTTGTAAGATTTAATTTCAGATTTACATATGAAAAGGCGTTATGTATTTTTTTAATTAAAAATACTATTTTACAGGGAGCAGTTCAGAACGCAGAATCCTTCTGGAAAAGCGCATTGACAAGGATGTTTGGTTCAGTTCAAAGAACGCCAACAGCAACGAAGGCTGGAAGTGAGTAAGAACAATATAAATAATTTGAAGACTTTATTAAGCAAATGACTTCGTACTCCACTGACCATCCGTGGCGCTTTTTGGGAATGTGAGTTACAATTTTTCGAAACGAAGCAGAGGACAACCTAAGATACATTTTTGTAGTCTTGTTATCGCCGTTCATAATGCTGCTTAGTATTTTGGAATAAACGTCTTGTTGCATGTACATAATACCCTAAAACGACATATGTTTTTATTGGAAACAATTGTACACGGTTTTAAACATTTTTGTGAACACACTTACCAGACGGTTTTGACGTGTTTTTATTTCTAATATTACTGCTAAAAGGTCTAATAAATGCATGGATTTCAGTTCCAGAAGAATTGAAATCACAAAAATTTTCTATATAATTGCTGCATTTTATAAATAGCAAACTCGATAGTCTTCTTGTGCATCAAAGCAACTGTCAAAAATTTCCAGCAGTAAAAAGTTACGAATTGGCACAGCAGAAATGTAAAATTTTCTCACCATAGTAAAAAGTTTTTCCACCATAGAACTTTTCTATCAATTGGCACAGGCCCTTTGAAAATACCACGGATAATCGATAATCCACTAACAGGCGTTTATCTACTACTAGTCGACACTCGCAATAGGGGTGAAAATTTCTTAAAAACAAATGCATGGATTAATACCCAATACTCAAAAATACTTCATCAATAATTAGATTTCATCAAAATACTAATGGCAAAGCATATAAATCAATCACTAATTTTTTAAAGGACATTGAAATTAATTTATAATTTTATATGGCGTTTTAAGCTTCTTGCTGGCCAATTAATTCCTATAAAGAATTAGGTACAAATGTACCTATGCCGATTTTTCAAGCCCGCCTGCAAGCTCAAGAGACCAATCAACAGCTTCACCGTTCCTGTAATCCTTTATTGATGTATTTTTAACCCATTTCTGAAATTTGAGTCAAATAAAGGGGACGGAATGGTATCTGGAAGTGTTTGCAAAAAAAATAGTATGATAGTGATCGGCATAGGTACATTTGTACCTATGGGTAAACGCAAGGAAATTATGTGAAAAACTATCGGTTTTCATGTCAAACTAAATACAAAATTAAAAAAAAAAAACTTTGTATATTTATTTTATCTAATATATAAAAATCTCGTGTCACGGATCCTACTTTCTGGGTTGCCGAAAAGAGGAGCCGAACTGCTTTCTGGGTAGGCGGCCTTCGGCCGCGCTTAGGGATTGTAACCCTTATTACGCAGGATTCTCCTTTCTGTGTTGCCGGAAAAGAGGAGCTGACCTCCTTTCTGCGTAGGCTGCCTTCGGCCGTGCTTAGGGATTGTAACCCTCACAACGCAGAATTCTCCTTTCTGTATTGCCGGAAAAGAAGAGCAGAACCGCTTTCTGCGCAAGCGGCTTTCGGTCGCGCTTAGGAATTCTAACCCTTACAAAGTAGACTTCTCCTTCTGTGTTGCCGGAGAAGCGAACAAAAGTCCCTCTTTCATAAAAGGTATATAACATTTCTTGTGCATATAACTCCGACACAGTATTTTGCACAGAAATCTTTTTTATTTAACTTACAGTGAAACTAAAAAAAGAAACAATAGTTGCGTTCCAGATGCTTCCCGATTTGCAGGTTTAAGCTTAGTATCCAGCTCTTAAGAAAACGGTCAAGAAAAAATTGCCATTATTTCGCGTGTGTGTCCAAGGAATTTTGACATTTTTTATACCTCACAGCCTGTTGCCTCACTCTTTCCTCAAGAAATAATGGAACGGGCATATATTTCTGTTGCAAACCTGGGTTGCCTTGTGCTCTTTTTTCACAAAAAACTTTAGAAAACCGTAGTAGAAAGCGTACTAAATTTCTGAAGAACTGCGTACTGCCTTAAGGAAATTTGACTCAAGAAAATTTCTTAGCCATTTCTTGTACGTCATTTTATATGGAGTTTTTGCTTTTCTTAAGAGCTGGATACTAAGCTTTTTACAGGAAGCCGTTCCAGGTGACCACCTTCCATAAGGTTATTAATGTAGAAAACAGCTGTTCCTTCAAATACTGTAAAACCTGCAAATCGTGAATCATCTGGAACCGTTCCTTGGAGTGGAAAGCATTGTGCACTACCACCAGAAATAATGTTCATAAAAAAAACCCAGCTCCACTATCGCTATAGTAGTGGTAGTTAAAAGCATAGTGCACTCAAAGATTAGTGCACTACGCTCATGTCTGCCATGAGGCGATTTCTTATAGGCTAGTATATAAGGCCGACTGCACTGAACAATTGTTCACTTGGAACGCTGGAGGGTGGAGCGCTCAAATATTTGCGGGCCAGATCTGTCAATTTGTCTTATTTTAGTTTAGTTTTCCACCAATCGAGAGGATTTTCACCGAGATGGACTCGTTTTTCTTTAAGATAGGCCTACAATCGAACTTTATGGGGCGATTATGGATGACAGGTCAACCGCAGTTGGGTTGCCGATGGGCAACGCCACTGATATCAAAATGTATATTATCAGTTCAAATTCCTACTCTCAGCGCATGAATACCAATCGCGCAATGGCCTGTCAGAACCCCCATCATTAGCCCTTGAGAGATAACGTGATTTAAAAACATTTCCTGCAGCAGAGAAACGTCTTCTTTTTCTTTTTTATGTCACAAAATGACCCGGTTTCCCTTATCCTAACAGCAGTTCGAGCTGCGACAATTCTATCTGGCAATATCCGCAGGCGCCGTGTTCAACATATGTATTTTAAGCGTCAGTGTAGGTGTGGTTCATAATGTTCCTAATTCCTGTTTTACAATTGAAGCCTTCTCTAGTGAGTTCCACGAGACAAGGGCTCCTTGAAACAACATAGGCTTAAATCTGGTTTCCCAGAGCTTATGAATTAATTGGACGAGACCTTTTACCGATAGCTCCCCTACAGCAGTACAAGGCAACCAACACCTTTCCTACTCTTTCCTCACGGCTTCCACGATAGCCGCCGTTAATCACAAACCTAGTTCCTTGATTCAGGTAACCTGGGCCTGATCAAAAAGGGTGTATAGAAATCGTCCCTTAACCAAAAGTTCCACATCATCTACATAGGCGATCACCCGACAGCCCACTTTTTCCAGTTCCTCTAGAAAGTCATTTACAACCGCAATCCAGAGCAAGGGAGAGAGAACACAACCTTGTGGAGTGCTCCTATTGAGTCCGTACTGAGTGCAGACGCTCCCCAACTCCGCCGGGACAGTTCTGTCACCAAGTAAGCTGTATATAAGCCTTATTAGGTTGGTTTCCACCCCAAGATTATGAATATACTAGACTATTGCCTCTGTAATTACATTGTTGAAGGCCCCCTCGATATCGAAGAAGGCATCTACTGCATAATCTTGTGCTGGGTGGTATTTACCGACCTTATCATGCAATAAGCATATTGAGCTCTTGAAAGACAGTCACGAGGAATCGCGTTTCTTATGTACAGGTATATCAGTCTCTCTAGTGTTTTTAGTAAAAGCGTGTTTAGCAAAAACGAAGAGACTAAAATCCCTAGGGGAAACATGAGAGCCTTTTCCGGTCTTCGAGATACACGCAACACTGACTACCTTCCAAGCTTTGGAATGTACCCGGTCTTCACGCAGTTCGCATAAATAGGATCCAACCAATAGCACGACACCTTCAGAACCCTTCGCAGCTGCGCACGTATGATGCCATTGGTCCCCGGCGACAGACCAAGCGATTATCGTCCAGAAGATCGGAAAAGGACAGGACTGTTTGACGCAAAAACATTTATATCATGCGCCAAAAAGTGTGATAACGATCCTAAAATTATCGCTAACTGGATACAGAGTCTCCCTCCTGAAGTACAAAATATCATGATAAAAATATAGTAAGGTAGAACCGCTGAGAGTCACTTTTGAAATTCTTGACGTTTCCAAACAATTTAATTTTTAAATTTACTCACAAACTCACACACACACTTTCATTTTCAATCTCAAGCCACAACAATTTCGAACAATTTAAATTTTTTATTTTCACTATTATATGACTTTAAAATGTCGGCAAACTTAAAAAAAAAATCATGGCCGACAAATTGAGAGAACGGTTCTACCTTGCTATGTTTTTATCATGCAAAATATCGCAAAGAAGTACATTTGACTGTACTTCGAAGTACGAAGTACAAGAGCGAAAAAAGAAGTACTGTACTTCCGAAAGAAGTAGGGTTGGTCACATTAGTAATACCATTTCAGCCACTGGCCACCCAACTGAAGTTCGGTTGCATTCCGTAATCGACCCATTAATTTTACAATTTTTAATGTCTCCAGATTCTAAATACGAGCCTTCGCTTTCGCTGGAGGAATCTAAAATTATTTCTAGGTTGCTTATAAGACTTTCAGCAGTACTTGTTGAAGGCCCATCGATGTTTGCTGATGTACTACTTAATCGTTTAGCGCCTGAAGCTAAAAGCCGGTTATTGTCCGCATCCTGGTTAGACACACAGAGCCATTTAAATAATATTAAAGTGGACTCTCTGCTCATGTACACATTGGCATTCGCAAAACATTCGTATCATTTAATGCGAATGCCAACGTCGAATGCGAATGGGTAAAATGATGTGAATATTCGCAACATCCCTGGTATTTATATACATAAAAGCTATTATTCTGACCTTTTTTTACCTGGAAATCTAGTTTAAAGTATAATAACCAGCAAAAATAAATGTATTTAGCGCTGTAAACGCTGTTTTCTTGATTAAAAGAAATGGTAGGAAAGAAGCCATTTTGGTAGGTTTTTGAACTAGTTCTTGGTAGGAAAGAAAGTTTTCCAGCGGTAACCCTGGTTACGGTATATTCTGGACTGGCACACCATGCAGATTCTTGGAGGGACTAGGAGTTGTCGGCGACCCCGTGTTGGTGGGGGTGCGGTTATGTCCATGTGCGTGTATATTGTTGGGTTGGGTTCATGATGCCATAATACAAGGTGGTATCAGTTGTGACAGCTCAATTTGACACTGCCTTAGCTCAGTAGAATGAGAAGAAAAACGGGAAGAAATGAATCCCCATATGGGGGGAAAATATAAAATTTCACATTTTCTCCATGACAAAATTTGCTCTTTTATAGTATATTCGTTATGAAATGAAATAAAATAAGATAAAATACCTTTTTAAGAAAACAAAGTGTGTATACTGAGAAAAAATAAAAAACATTCAACTATATTAATGGGCAAAGAATAGTTAAAGAAGTAACACTGTTTCACGTAAGGCAGTCAATATGGCGGAATTATAGGGAATTTACATGAGGCGATTTTTAGTTGAATGCAACAATCGCCTGGTGTAAACGGCCTTTCAACTAATCGCTTCCAATGAAGTTGGTCGGCTGCCTACTTTCGTTCAACTTTTGATTCAACTAATCGCCTGTGAAAGTTGCCATCCCTATTTACATATGAAGCTCGGAACACTTTGACGACTGCAACTTCACGACGTAACGACAGCGACATCATTTTGTCGACAAATGTCGCCTTGAAGCCAGCTTCTTAAACATTTTGAAGACCTCAGCGACATAGCAAACAGCCGATTTTAAAGTTTGACATTTTGGTATATTTATTTCACAAATTGTGTATTTTTATTTAAGTAAATAAGAAAAACATGAACAATCAAGAATATGTGATTAATTTTGCGACAATTTAATTTTGCAGCACTACATCTACTCATTGTCGCCGGCAAAATTAGAAATAGATTTAATTTGGCGACGTCGACAATTGCAGTCCTGCAGCCAAGATGTCGTGCTGTCGTCAAAATAATTGTGCCCGTAAGAACGTGTGTATTTAAAATTTGACAGATGCTGCTTGTCGCTTGCTGTCGTCAAAGTGTTCCGAGCTTGAGGCAGCAAAAGAAGCAGTGTGTAAGGGACTCGAGATCAGGTATGAGTTAACCCTGGGTGAGGCGCTATGCAGAATTTGCAACATTATCTGGAGTGAATGGGAGCAGGAGTTTAGACTTCTTAGTGAAGACAAGGGAACATTTTTTGCAGATAACATCAATTTTGACATTAGGAAAAAGTCGTGGTTTTGCGATAAGAAACATAAGTTTGAGGTGTTCGATATAAAACTTCTAAATAGAATCATGACAGGGTATACATACGGCAGGACTTACCTGAGTAAGTTTAAAAGGGATATGAATGACCTATGCACTGTGTGTCAGGTTAAGGAAACGAGCGAGCACCTTATTTTCGAGTGCAGCAAGTTTTCGGCCGCTAGACATGCCTTTCAATTCTTCAATGAGGTAAATAATCTGGAAGAACTTTTTAATGCATCAAACCCAATGTACTTCAGAGATTTGATTCTGTTTTTGCATAAGGTTAAGTTAGATAGAGTCCTTTAAACAGTGACATACGTTTTTAACTGATATGACGATATTGTTACGATTATCCTTGAACCCTCGTCCGGATTTCCCAAATCCTCCGGTTCGTATCGCTGGATTGTTAAATAAATGCTAACGATGACCAAATTGTAGTACAATTAACTTTATTGTACAAAAAAACAATTTACAATACTTGCTAATACAGTAAAAACACTTTACAATACTTGTTAAAGCAATAACAACGCTTTACTACTTGTTAACACAATTAAACTTATAGCTTGCTTATTCGCAACTCAATTCTCCGCTCACTTTACTTGTAGCTTGCTGACTTGTAACT
>NW_016159342.1:49973-58387 GCF_001687245.7 Rhagoletis zephyria | reverse complement strand
GTGGCGGCGCCCTTATATACCTGCGCTGGCACTTATGGCAACTCTAGAACATTCTGAAGTTTATCGCTCATTCTCTTTCTCTCGCTGTTCGCAGTGTTCATCCAACTTGACGTTTCTCTTTGTGGAACATTCTACGTCATTCTTCGAACATTCTGCCTATTTCTCGTTGTTCGCTTTGTGTTGCCGCAGTATTCGCCACAGTATTGTTTTTGGTTTTCTAATCTCTTAGTATATTTAGTTTATAAGTAAGTGAGTCTCCGACCTTGCTCTTCGCGGGATTTCAGCGTGTTGGAGTTTCAAGAAGGAAAACCGCTCACTATAAATACGACAAGAATTCTCAAATTATCAGTATAACCTGGCATCTTCATGGGTCTCTAAAAGAAGACTTGCCATTTCTTCTATTTTGATGCCATCTGGTATCTCTAAGCAAAAAAAAAAATCCCTATTTACATGAGGCGATTTTAGTTGAACGCAAATTGTTTGTTTTGATTTTTGAGATGAATTTAAATCCCGAAATTTTGCAAATTGGCATAGAAATAGTGAGCGCAGCAATAATAAAAGAGTTGCTTACGAACCTAAAAAGAAAATGCAAAAGAAAGAAACGCAAATGGATCGGCCGCCGTGAAGCCCTAGGTGCATCTAGCAATTTGTATAGGGAATTGGAGCACGAAGATGCGGATTTTTTCAAATTATGCTTACGCATGACAACTCAACAATTTGACTTTTTATTGGAAAAAGTGGCCCCACTAATTCAAAAGCAGGACACTATTATGCGTGAGGCTCTAACGCCAAGAATTAAATTGTTAATGGCCTTAAAGTTCTTGGCTACAGGCGACAATTATTTGAGCCTCTCTGAGGCTTTTAGGGTATCCAGGAGCTCTATATGTGTGCTACTGAAGGACGTTCTGGATGCGATATATGAAGTTTTGGAAGAATATATCCAGGTAAATCTACGGGTACGGGTTAGTTACTTGTACAACGATTTCTGTTTGCTGGGCCCAAACGCGTGACCCGAATCAAAAAGATTTTACTCACACTTGTAGACAAAGGTCTATGCTTTATGTAAAAAATAATAACTTAATATATTTGTGGACTGATTTGCTATATGGCTTCCAAATACCTCAAACTCATCAGGCATTTTGGAGTGAGATATGTTCTCCAATTTATTTACCGCCTGCAAAATGGGCTCCATATCCTGCGATTTGGACTTAACAGGTGTGACCTTTTTAGGCCTTCTCACTTGTGATCCTGATGGGTGATCATCAAAAAATCCTGCCTCACTTTCTCTGCTTTCCACCTACAATAAAAAAATTAAAAATTTAAATATAATAATATAATGTTTTAATTTAAGGTTCCTAGTACAATAGAACAATGGTCAAAAGTACAACAAGATTTTAAAAATAACTGGCAGTTCCCCTTCTGTTGCGGCGCTCTCGACGGGAAGCACGTAGTGATTGAGAATCCACCGCATGGATCATGGGATTTTTACAACTACAAAGGCACTTACAGCGTTGTGTTATTTGCCATCGTCGATGCACATTACCGCTTTTTGTACATAGATGTCGGTACAAATGGCCGTATGAATGATGCAAGCATTTTTAAAAAATCTAAATTTTGTAAATCGCTTCAAGAAGATGAGTTGGGTTTACCAAATAAAGGGGTTTTTATTGGTGATGATGCCTTCCCTTTAACAACCAGAATTTTGAAGCCTTATTCCAGGCATGACGCACTTTCTCGCAAGGAGAAAATTTTTCATTATAGACTGTCGCGAGCTAGGCGTATTGTGGAAAACGCGTTGGCATAATGGCGTCTCGCTTCAGGATATTTCGAAAGCCCATATCGGTGTCACTAGATAAAACGGACTCCATTATAAAAACGGCATGCGTTCTTCATAACTGGCTTCGAACAAGTAATATGAGTGCAGCTGGTTTAGTCGATGAAGAAGACACAACCACTGGAACAATTCGCCAAGGAAGTTGGAGGCGCATTCCATCAGGTGCCTTACTAGAAGTGAACACGCAACTTTGTTCGAATAACTACACCAAAAATGCAAAGGAGCTGCGCGACAAGTTCGCAAATTATTTTGTCGGCTCTGGAGCAGTTGCTTGGCAGGACAAAATGGTCCCTTGAACAATTTTTTTTTATGTACAAATACTATATATTTTTTCACATTAAAATGTTGTTTTGAAAAACCAACTTTAGTTTTTAGATTTTATTAAAATACAAAAAACCGTTACCATGTTGGTTTCCGTGGCCCTTCCTTCGCCTACAGGTTTTAAAAACCGTTCCGCCACCTGAAACCAAGACACCTTCGGTATGTACACGTCATCGGTACCAGCACCACTCTTCTTCGAGGACGCTATTTTGGCTGCCTCCCTAGAGTACATGATTCGCACACTTTTTATTTTTGTTTTCAGCTCACTAATAGAAAGATGCAGCTGCAATTCTGAAATCATCGCATTTAGTGCAGCTGTCCGAAACGAGTGGTTTCTGTACAGCTTGTTCCGGGGATCCCACAAACATGGGTGCTGCTCGTAGCACTCCAAAAACTTTATTATGTCAATTTTATTCATTTTTTAATAATCACACTTGAAAAGAAATGGTTTTGTGTATTTAAAGTTGTGTTCCTGTACTTTTCGACCAAAATCATGTTTAAATGCAAATCTGCGCGTAAGGGAACAAACCCACACAGGGTTGCACGTAAAAAAAGTTGAACGGGCTCAATGTTGGCTGGCGACCAACTTTTTTGAAAGCGATTAGTCGAAAGGCCGTTTACACCAGGCGATTGTTGTTTTCAACTAAAAATCGTCTGAAAAATCGCCTCATGTAAATTCCCTATTAGAGCGAGAAGTTGCCAACTGATAACACCTGTATTATTGCATCATGGGTTAGGTTGATGTGTTTATGTGTTGGTGTTGGTGTGCCGTGGAGGTGGTCCGGTTTACGTAGCATGGGGCCACGTACGACGGATGCGAACAACGTTTGAAGGATTTCGCCAACCTAAACGGGGTTAGATCACCGAAACATATAGATTTACGTTCTTTGAATAAAGAAATAAAATTCGCATCGCCGTTTGCAAACAAAATTAACGCTATATTTTACAAATTGCACTTGTTATATGCATAAAACCGCAAAATCCGTCGGAAAAAAATTCATTAAAAATTAACGCGATTTTTTAGCCGCTTCAAACTTGATATTGTTTCACTAGAATTAAAAAACCGATCTATCTGCGTACTCAAAAATCTGCGCAGACTAAAAGGGTTAAATTTTGAAGAAAATTCGTTGAATTTTTCTAAGTTCTGTACAAGATTTGAAAGTTTGACTTCATGTGGTTTTAATTAAAGCCTGAACCATATTTTTATAAAAAAAATAAAAAAATTTAACTAGAAAAACATTGCAAATATTAAAAAAAAACACCAATCACTCACTTTTGATTGCTAGTGTATCTCAAGCAGAGATCGAAAATAACCGTCACCAAGTGTCTCGTATAGTGTTTACCACTGAACACTCATCTCTCAAGCAAAGATTGTTTCTCACCGTGGCAAGTCACCCGGTGCGATCTTTTTGTGTTTTCCGTTGTGGGTTATGCATCAACTGCTAAAATTTCCCTTGGGCAAAAACACTTCGGCAGGGACTTTTATTTTTAAGTGTCTTAATTTGTGGGTTATTATAGAACTGAAAAATATAACTGGGCGTAATAAGTGGAAGCAAACCCAGCAAAAAATGCGACTAATCCGGGATGACTCCGGGAGAAATCGCAAAGGAACATGCGACTAATACCACTTTTGATCTCTTTATATGGAATGAACTGTTCGCTTTTGTTCGAGCATGTCCTATAAAGAGACTAATTGTTCCCCTTTATACCCGAACGGGTACAAATAGCGACTAGTCACTTTAAAAAAATTTAAATTAAAATTTGCGCCAGCCGCGATTCGAACCGAGGTGCTCAGGTTTGTTAAGCGAATACTCTCTCTATGTGCCAACGACGCACATGAAATTTCATTGACTAAGTGCATACATATCATTAAATCGTTAATAGTACCCGTTAGAGATGAGTCGGGGACTAATTGATCTCCAATTATACCCGTAAGGGATGAGTCGAGACTAATTGATCCCCATTAGTACCCGTATGAGACTAGTTGCGACTAATTAATGCCCAATTGTACCCGATTCAGAGTAATCTCCGAGATTACTCTCTATCGGGTACAGTTGGGCATTAATTAGTCGCAACTAGTCTCATACGGGTACTAATGGAGATCAATTAGTCTCGACTCATCCCTTGCGGGTACCATTGTATGCAGTATACAAAACTTCAAAATTTTTACAAAAAAAGTTTCTTTTTTTAAAAGAATTTATGACCAACTGAAAGGTAATTAAATTTCCTTTATTTTAATATGTGTAACCATTCATGATTCTCAAAAATTTTGTGTTAAACAAGTCTTGGCTAACAACTTTGTATTTAACACTCGCATATGGCAGTACACAAAACTTTAAAATTTTTATAACAAAAGTGAATTTATTTAAAACAATTTATATCTAGAAGAAAAATAATAGGACTACCTTTACTGTAATTAGCATTAACAACAAGAATTTTCAACCATTTACCCAAAAAAAAGCCTTGGCTTACAACTTTGTGAACTACGTACATGTATTCTGCACTCTCACAAGGCCGTTCACAAAACATAGAAATTTTTGTAAAAAAAGTTAATTTTTTTGAAAGAATTTGTAACAAACAGAAAAGTAATTAAATTACCTTTCTTCTACTTAGCATTAACAACAAGAATTTTTAACCATTTACAAAAAAAAANATTTTTATAACAAAAGTGAATTTATTTAAAACAATTTATATCTAGAAGAAAAATAATAGGACTACCTTTACTGTAATTAGCATTAACAACAAGAATTTTCAACCATTTACCCAAAAAAAAGCCTTGGCTTACAACTTTGTGAACTACGTACATGTATTCTGCACTCTCACAAGGCCGTTCACAAAACATAGAAATTATTGTAAAAAAAGTTAATTTTTTTGAAAGAATTTGTAACAAACAGAAAAGTAATTAAATTACCTTTCTTCTACTTAGCATTAACAACAAGATTAATTCATTTCAATAGTCCAAAAATCTCGAAATAGTTCAAAAATCCCGAAGTGGTCCCGAAGATTCCGATAATCACAAAGTCTGGAAAATCATGGATTAGTCCCGAGGATCCGAAAATCCCAAAGTAGTCTCGAAAATCCCGAAACAGTCCAAAAGTCCCGAAGTATTGCCGAATGTTCCGATAATCCCGAAGAAGTCTCGAAAATCCCGGATTGGTCCCGAGGATCCCAAAGTAGTCTCGAAAATCCCGAAGTAGTCCCGAAGATTCCGAAAATCCCGACGAAGTCTCGAAAATTCCAAATTGGTTCCGCGGATCCCAAAGTAGTCTCGAAAATCCCGAAATACTCAAAAAATACCGAAACAGTCCGAAAACCTCGAAGTACTCCCGAGGATTCCGAAAATCCTCAAGAAGTCTCGAAAACCCGAATCAGTCCCAAAAATCACGAAGATTTTCGTTGAACTGGAAGTTGGAAGATAATTGAATATCTTATTTGCGTTGCATCACAAAAGTATTATTTACAAATCAAATAAAAAATTTGTATATCTTATTTTGTTGACAAATCGAATCACAAATAAATTTTATTTTTTATTTGGTCAACAAACCAAATCACAAATCAAATATATTTCTTAATTGATAGCGGATTTTAAATCAATAAGGATTTAAAAGCACGCAACCCTGCCACCGCATGACCATGACGTTGTTATATCTCTCTCTCTCTCTATCAACAGCAAATTTGATATGTTTCTACGCACTTCTACGGTACCCTGCGTACACGTTCGTGGGTAACCGCGCTCTAACACTTACTTTTCCTACGACCTAAACGGGGTTAGATCGCCGAAACAACAGCCCTTGGTCGGGTAAAACCCGAGTCATTCCGGTACGTAGAACCGGCTGTCGTGTGAATGTTTACCCCGTTTAGGTCGGCGAAGTATCTCAGAAGTTGTTCGTCCATAGGGCTACATTCGCTACGTTTTCTCCTACTCAGGGCTGGCATCGAGTCAAACCCAGGGCCAGAAACCTACACCTGCTGTGTATGCCAGAGACGACTATACCATAACTCCACCTCTGTCAAGTGCAATGCTTGCGAGGGGTGGTGTCACCTCAGAGTCTGCTCAGGACTACGGACACATCGGCAGTGGACCACGTAGTATGTGGCCCCCTGCTGCTCAAACAGAGCAGCCTCCACGGCAAACCTCAGTCCACCAGAGCAGCCTCACACAGTCACCACAGCATAACAACATAATAACACCACAGACCATACCACAGCCACGACAGACCAAAGAACACACACAGCCGCACCACCACCCAGACGCCGCCGCCAACAACTCCTGGTTCCTCCTACAATCTGCACGGTATGTCAGACCAGGATATTCCGTAATGTCACATCAGTCAAGTGCAACACCTGCCTTGGCTGGTGCCACTTTAGGGCATGCTCAGGTCTGCGTACCATGCGAGACTGGACGAGGAACTTCGAAGGCCCGTGTTGCGCTGCTCGGTCGCAGACCCCAACTGCGACGCCTCCCGCCACCACCACAGGGCGGCAACCATCACAGCAGCGCACACAGCCAACGGCAGTAAGAACACACACATCCCTTACACCCCACATCACAACACGTCTCCCGAACCACATGAAGCTCCTTCAATTTAACTGTAACGGGCTACAGAGCAAGATTGAGGAGATAACCGTCTTTATGTGTCGGCATGGTATATTGATAGCTGCGGTCCAAGAGACGAAGTTGCACAGCAATTCAACATTTTTGTATTGTGCCGGGTACAACGTGCACCGTCGAGATCGCGAGCGAGATAATGGTGGTGGCTTAGCGTTTATCACGCACCACACAGTATCGTCTTATCGAAGCAGACATCGACCGCAGGGATACCACCCTAGAATGTCAGGGCATTGCTATCCGGTCAGGCGATGTCGAGCTCGAAATATTTAACATATACATACCCCCTGTCACCTGCTGCCCGGCAGGATATCACCCTGATATAGGTGATTTTAATGCGCATCACGATCTTTGGCATTCAAGCCTGTCAAACGATCGTAGGGGAACAGAATTGGCTGAGCAGATAGACGATTCGACATTCTGCACAATGAACGACGACGCACCCACCAGAATTATGGGTAACTGCAGCAGCTCGCCAGACATCACCATAGTCAGCGCTGGTCTGATAAACAGCATAACATGCGACCTATGCTGACTTTAGCATCAGACCATCTACCCATAGTCATCTCGATAGATAAACCAACCGACTTTGCCTCCGCTAAACACCGGACCTATATCAACTTCTCTAAAGCTGATTGGAAAGGTTACGCGGAGTTTACTGAAAACACCTTCACTGCGCTTCCCACACCAACCGACGTCCATCTCGGTGAACGTAAGTTCCGCAGGGCTGTCACTGCTGCTGCAGCTCGCTTCATACCGGCAGGATGTATAACGGACCCACGTCCAAACTTCCCTGCCGAAGCGGCTGTTCTAGCCGATGAGCGCGACAGCCTTCGTCAGGCCGATCACGAAGATCCCCGTATTAGGGATCTCAACGCGGAGATTCGGCAACTAGTAAACGTACATAAGCGGAAGAAGTGGGAGGAACATCTGAAGACCTGTAACTTCGCCTCTGGTGTGAGTAAGCTTTGGTCAACCGTGAGGTCACTGTCCAATCCGACGAAGCACGACGACAGAGTCGAAATTTCTTTCGGCGACCATGCTTCGTCGGACCCGGAGCGATGCGCGAGCTATTTTAGCCGGCAGTTCATACTGCATCCTCCGGTGGACAAAGCCAAGCGTCGAGTGACCAGAAGGCTGGACAAACTGCCAACAACTTGTGCCCCCCTTGCTTTCACTTGCGGTGAAGTTCAGGTGGCCATCGGGAAGGCGAAAGCCTCCAAAGCCATGGGTCCCGACGGAATATGCATGCTGATGCTGAAAAATTTGGGTCCTGCGAGGGTAGCGTACCTAACGGAGGTCCTCAACTTGTCAATGGCCACTCTCATCATCCCAGACATCTGGAAGGTGGGGAGAGTGGTCCCACTGCTCAAACCGGGGAAACCTGCGTTATCGTCCGATAACACTCTTTCCCCGGTAGCGAAGACACTCGAGGCCTTGCTACTCCCGTACTTCACAAACCACTTGACCCCAGCGAAGCATCAGCATGGTTTCCGTAAAGTGCACAGTACAATAACAGCACTTAACGCCATAAACACTCAGATAACTCGTGGCCTTAACCGAAACCGTCCTTGTGAGAGAACGATTCTAGTAGCGTTGGACTTGTCAAAGGCGTTTGACACCGTCTGCCATTCCACGCTACTAGAAGAT
>NW_016159342.1:29450-49948 GCF_001687245.7 Rhagoletis zephyria | reverse complement strand
CTCCCTCAACCACCAGAGGGAGTCTCGATTGTCTCTTACGCCGACGAATTGCTCGATCATGGCGACTGGGAATGGAATTGATGACTTGTGTTCGAAAGTAAACGGATATCTCTCTGACCTTTCTCGCTTCTTCACTGCAAAGTGTCTAGCCCTCTCCCCTACGAAATCCTCTGCGACCCTGTTCACAACTTGGACGAAGGAGGTCAGGCTACCGCTAGGAATTCACGTCGATGACACACCAATTCCGACGGTGAATAATCCTAAAATACTCGGGAGTAACATTCGACAGCCTGCTCTCCTTCTCGGCGCACACAACCGCTATTGTCAATAAAGTACAGAGCCGCAACAAGGTCCTCAAGTCGCTAGCCGGCAGTACTTGGGGCAAAGACAAAGAAACGTTGCTGGCAACATACAAGGCAATAGGCCGGCCGGTTGTAAACTACGCAGCATCAGTGTGGTCGCCGGGGACTAGTAGGACGCAGTGGACGAAGCTACAGACGGTACAAAATACAGCACTCAGGACAGCGACAGGATGCCTCCTGATGACACCAGAACACCACCTCCACGATGAGGCAAAAATGCTCTCCTAATTGAGCACAACACGATGCTCTGCAAGCAGTTTCTTGTTGGGAGCCACAGATGTGGCCACCCAAATAGACAGCTGCTTGCAGGGGAGCCCTCGCCGAGGCACGTCAGGAGGCATCTATATGAACTGACGGACGAAGTCCAGAGGTTCATTAAGCAACCTCTGGACCCGTCAGCTCATAGACAGGCCCTGAACGGCATTCACAGGGACGCAGTCTCGAGTTATGTAGACTCAAGACCTGTGAAACCGTTCTAGGCACACAAACACCGGACATTGACATGACGGAACTCCATCTGCCTCGGGAGACCAGAACGACAATAGCCCAACTTCGCTCTGGCTACTGCAGCAGGCTAAATTCCTACCTGTCTAGGTTAAATGCGGATGTGCCGAACGAATGTCCGGCATGCGGAAAGACCCCACACGACTCGAAACATCTATTCGCATGCCCGGAAAACCCCACAACCCTAACGGCGTCGTCCCTATGGACTGACCCCATAGAGGCTGCACGCTTCTTGGGGCTGCCGTTAGCGGAACTCGACGACAACGACTGAGATATCAGCCGATCTGGGCGGGGTTGTTGTAGCCGCTAAAACAACAACAACAACAACTTATTTTTCCTCTTCCAGCGATAAGTGTCCGTGTCCAACAGCAACGGAAAAAGATATGCAAATAACCCTTTCCCACTGAGAGGAGCACACATTACAAAAAATAAACCACTTGTTCTGTTTTGTGGGTTATTTTTTCTCTTAAATAGGGAAGGTTATTTTGGGACAATTTCAAAGTGTTGAGGGATATTTTCGGCCTCTGATCTCAAGCAAATCGTTTTTGAAAACGTTAGCCAATCCTGCTAGACTTGCAGATCTCCTTACCCACTAACTGCGAGTTGTTCAATGTAACGCGAAGCGCGTGTTTTTTAGTTAATTAATTTTTTATGGTAGTCTTTACTTTATTGCAATTTAAGATTTTATGACGACTAATCCTACTAAAAAAGATTTCGACGCAAATTTCCATGGAAATACCAAATTTTTCAACAGTGGTTGTATGCTCATATATATATAAATATTTATAGGTATATGTATATGTTTAAGTTAAGATTGGTTAAGCAGAAAAACATGTTGACGTACATAATCATCGTAAATAAATTAAGGAAAACTAGTCTCTTACAACTCAGGCTAAGCTACTCATAGATATATATATTTATATATATATATATATATAAATATATATAAATATATAAAAAGTTATACAATATATAAAGTATTTACAAATATGCTGCAATCTGTAACAATAATTTTTCTTTTTTCTTATGTGGATTTTCTTTTCATACACTAACACCGAAAGACTGAACAGCTTAAGCTTCAAAGGTCATACGTTAACGTTCTGACCAACACTTACAGTATTTCTTCGCTCTAATTTTTTCTTAACGAATAATTCCTTCGCTTATATCAAAGTTTTGATTTCCTCAGCTGTTGATTAGCCAGTACTATAGCTTTTCGGCCGGCAAAAACCAATTTGTTTCCATCATCGCAAACGCGTTCCGACTTTTATCGACTGCCTCAGCACATCGCTTTAGTGTAATGATGATGAATAGCTGTTTGTCGTTGAAGTCGATGTGGTTGCCACATTACTATTATCCATGCTAGCCATGATGGAGCTAAGTAGATCAGCTGGTGCTGGTGTCGACGTCTTGCTTATGGAGCCCGCTTTTACGATTTTATGTGTTTTTCGTTCCACTGGTTGCTCCGCCGCACCAGTTGTCAATCGAACTGCAACGCTGCTGTTATTGGATTTCGTTTTGAGCGTCGCCGTCGGTTGTTGGGTTGAAATTGGTTGTAGCGCAGATTGCGAAACAATTACAACTGTTCTCGCTTGCTGATAGTTGCCTTCACATACGACTGGCGCCGCGAGCATCGCCCTTTGATTTTCTAGTGGTACTGTTGACATTGGTAGCGGTGGCGGCAATGGTAGTGCTATCTCAGGCGGCAACGGAGGAAATGCCATAACCACAGGTGCAGCCACTTCAATTAGCTCCTCGGAAACCGTCACCTCTTCTTCGTGGTCAACCACCAATTGTGACTGACAGAGCGTCGCGGGGTCAGTTCCAACGGAAATAATATTCAAAGTATCTGTTTGGGAGCTGAGTGTGCAATTTTGGGCCTCTGATTCAGAAGTCAATACCGAATCCGTTGCTAGGGGAGCCATAGTTGATGGCAGTGAGGCTGTGTGGGATATGTGCGGTAACTGTACGTTTGGTAACATCGACTTGGTGTTGGTCGGGCATGTAGCGTCAGAGATGGTAGCGGAGGGAGTAGAAGGCTCATCGGATATAATTTGTACTTGAATTTTGATCTCGGGTTCTTTTTGATTCAGGCTGTTTACGTAGGCCTCACGATGTGTAAAGGGCGTTTGAGGCACAAGTGGCAAGGGTGTTGCAGGCACTGTCGGCTCCGGCAGTTTGGGTATCTTTTGGGATGTGGTTGTGGACGCAACTGATGCTGCCGCTGCAATTGTTGGTGAGTATAGCGTCGTCGTATTAAGTAGTTCTGAGTTTGATTTTATAACATTTTGTGCAATCGGAGCACAAACTTGTGTTTGAGATTTTGTATCCGAGTGTAAAGAGAAGTTCTTGGGCTTGTTATCATTTGGTATATCGCCATTCGTGTTCAACTTATGCGGTAAAGTACTACAGCTACTGTTTGTGCTGCTGTTGCTTCGTCGTTCAGGTGTTATAGCCTGTTCCTGTGATGTGTTATCCTTGGATTCTTTGTTCTTGTTCAAAGGCTTCTCATTGGTACTTGGGCCAAAACTTGCCAATGGTGATGTAGAAGCAGAAATAATTGCGCTGAAGCTGTTCCCCGTGCTACCGCTTTCAGCTGCTAGAGTAGCGAGAACACCTTGTTCATCGCCAGCCACCATTGACTTCTGCAATTTGTGCTCCAGCACCGTTTTGCGCATATCAATTCTACTATCGTCCATGATTGCTTTTCGTTTACGAGCTGATGATGGCCCCATTTCAGAACCGTCTTTTGAATTGGAATCCTCAGTGCCACTTTCACTTGAACGCCGTTCTTTTCCATCAGTGTCGATGAGTTTCGTCTTCAACTCTGACTTTTTGGCTTTCCCATCATAGGACCGTTTACATGGAGTGCGCTTGCCATGATGCTCATCATGTGAAACAGGATGTGGCAACAGGGTCTGTTTCTCTTTATAGTGCGGTGGCTCAGCCAGCACCGGATTATTTTTCTCATTGATAACCTCTTGCCCTGGATAATACTGACGCAAGCGTAAGTGCCAAGCTACAAGTAGGGTTAAATTTAATATGAGAAATTAACATTCAAAGTTTTATTCCATGTCGAAAATATGGTCGGCCGTTATCACTTACCAATACTGGTAACAGCTGTAACTGTCCGAAATTGATGTATAATGTTTCTCGGCAAAAAATAAATGTCATTATCGCAAAGCTGAATGCGAGAATAACGAATACCCTCCCGTCGTAACTGATTCAATTTCGCATCCTCAATCCATTGCACGCACTGTGATATCGGTGGCTCATGTAAATCAAGTTGCAAGATGCCTACAAGGTAATTAAAGTCCTGAGCAGCAAAGGCCACTACATCTTTAGTAATACGATTGTGAGTATATGGTTGGCCACAGTGAACAGCTTTAAGAATACCTAGAAAATAAAATATTTATTTATTTATTTATTTATTTTTTACAGTCTGTTAGACTTATATTGCAACAAAGATTTAACATTCTTATAATTAGATTTTAGATTTAAAATATAAATATTAAATATTAAATACAAAATACAAAATGCTCTACAGAAATTTTTTAAATAACATTATTTCTTTATCACTGCAATTTATGAGTACGCAGTGAGGGAGCAATTACATATTAGTTTACATACCCACAGCAGCCGTGGTATTTCGCTCGTGACCGTGTCCAACATGATCAGCGTGTGCCTTTGTGCGATCTTCAATCATGGTCTCTCGTGCCTCAGACAACCTTGGTAGGTACTGCAGGTTGCGCAGCTCATTTATACGTGTACTTAAATTGTGATTGAAAAAAAATGTAATATTTCTAAACGAGGCAAAGTAATGGGCCCTACCGTTGTCGTTTCATTGGTGTTTTACTATTAAGCTCCGCTGTAGGCACTAGCTGCTCGCCTGCGCGTACCCATAATATTGGCCCATCATTGGAGAGGCGAGGATCGGTTTGTAAAATCGAATATGAACCCCAAGGCATAGTCTAGATATAAAAATGTATAATCAGTTCTAAAACGGCTTTATTAAAAGAAACAATACCTTCTTCAAAAAAGGATTGGACTCAATGCGACCCAACAGGTCTGGAAAATATCCACCCACCTCTTCATGCACCTTACCAACCAAACTTATTTGATGCAATGGTCCATAACGAAATGTGCCTTGGGAGTAATTTCGCACAACCTTAAAATTATTGCATTTAATTAGTTCAAAGGTTATAAATAATATTTTTATAGTTGTTGAGGCTTGGTAACCAACCTGTTCGTTGTACTGTGCCATTGTGCATGTCTCAATGTCGGAGTTTCGTCCTAGAACGCCTGCTTTTACCGTTAACGTTGAATAATTCTCAGCCATATGTTCCAATAAATCGGGCAGATAACGTGCAGCATCATGAACAATACCCATGACATGCAATGCATATCCCTGATCATCTTCCGCTAAGCAAACATTGAAAAACTCCTCCACCAATTCTTCCATCTCTTCCGGAGATAGTTGCTCTAATTCGTCTTGATAGAGATGTACAACAGAAGCGCCCCCATTTGGATGTACTTCTATTTCAAATAATCTTCCATATTTGAGGTGTTCCAAACCTTCTGGTGGACGTTGCAGACGCCGTCGTGGAGTACTAAAAACGAATGGTTTATTTTGGTGAAATTGTGTTCCAACACTTGCACGACGTATCTTAGATCTTTTGTAGCATTTAGAACAATCACGACTGCGAGATGATGAAGTAGATGTCGGTGTTGATGTCGACGTTGACGATGTTGAATGCTTCGTGTTTGAAGATGATGAAGAAGTTGAGTTTTTTCTATGGTAATTATTACTGGATGATGAAGATTTGCGAGCACTCGAACTGTATACAGGGGCAGACGTCGAATGCATGTTGCTACTAGACGATTTATTCCCCGATGTGGTTTTTAACGTAGTATGTGAGATCACGCGATTCTCATTAAGTGTTTCGCTCTTTACCTCTTTCTGTGTGGAATTCGCATTGGGTTCGTTGCTGAAAATCAATTGGCGCGTAACGTCATCGCGAGTTCTTGACGCTGCTGGTGTGCAGCTAATTTTTCCTCCTGCCATATTCTCAATCACAATGTTACCATTGCATTCTGTTTTGAGCTTTTCTATATCAACTACATCCTGTTTTAGTGCTGCTGCAGTGTCATCAGAAATAAGTTTAGTAAAATCAACCATGCTTATACCGTTATTTAATTTTTCGTCACCTTCTACAGCGGTGGCAGAAATTCGTAATGAGAAATCTTTCTCTAACGTACCTTCGTTTTTATTAGCTTCATTTATTTTGTATTGGTGCACTTCAGATGTATTAAACTGGTTCTCATTTTCGCTTTTAATTTTCAAAACATCTGATAGTTTTTCAAGTATTTTATTTTCTGGTTCCTTCATTTCCACTTTGATTGTGTTTACTGTTTGTAATATTGATTTATCTATATCGACTTTCTGTGGCCCAACTACGATATCTTTCATTATTATAGAGCGTGTACGACTATGTGATTTTGTTGAACTACTGTGACTACCCCTGCTGCTATCAGAACTACGACGTCTATGTCCTGTTAAGGAACTTGCAGAAGATGATGCAGAAACTACCTGTAATTTAGAATCAATACATAAAAAAGAACATTTAATAAATACTGAATTTTTAAGTTTAAACAAAAAACAAGTGTACCTTCTCCTTGTCTTTGTCACGTTTAGAAGACGAGCTGGACTTGGTGCTAGGCTTTGACTTTTCTTGTTTATGAGTGGCTTCTCTGGTTTTATCGCTGCTGGTGGAAGACGTCGAAGGTCGCGAATGAGAACTAAGTTCTTTGTTAGAACGTTGTTTTGTTGATTCCTTATCCCGATGGCGTTCTCGATCTCGTTCTTTTTCACGAATTTTATTTTTGTTACTCCCGCGATCTCTATCGCCATCACGATGATCCCGGTTTCGTTCTCTATCTTTCCCATTATCTCTTACCCGATCCTTTTCCTTCTTTTTCTTTTCATGATTTTTATCTACAGAAGTCAACAATTTCAAATACATTAATATACATACATATATATGTATGTACATACATACTTCAGCTATTACAACTTACCTTTATCATTTCGGCATTTTATGTCAATATCTGTGACTTTTTGTGAAACATCCTCTTGTGGGGTTTCTAGGCTTAACGCAATGGAATGTGGAATTTTGTGTTCTTTCCCTGCACCTTGTCCTCCACTTCCGTCAAGTGCATTCATTTCAACATTTGATGTTGCATTAAGCTGACCGTTGACAGGTTCATGCGACTTCACCTGTGCTACTGTTTCTTTGTTTTGTTCTAGTGTTACGGCTGTTTTTTCGCCACTATCATTACACCCTGTTTGCAAGTCTAATTTATGTGCCGTTGCCTTTGTATTTTCCATTTTTTTATTAAATACATATACTTCTTAGTTTAGTTTTG
Source organism: Rhagoletis zephyria (assembly GCF_001687245.7). Taxonomy (NCBI): domain Eukaryota; kingdom Metazoa; phylum Arthropoda; class Insecta; order Diptera; family Tephritidae; genus Rhagoletis; species Rhagoletis zephyria. Next base: position 42,659 of record NW_016159342.1, on the reverse strand, counting down.
TCTTCCTTTCCTTAGGTGTTCCTCAAGTTTTCTAAACTGTCCGCAAACTTACACAGAGGCAATAACAAAAATCGATGAATTTACCGCCAGATCGTTTCTAAACACCTTGGCCCCCTACCTCTTCGACAGCGATTTTCACTGCGTAGTTTTCAAAGCGCCAATAGTGGGAGCACGGACGTGAGTGTTAACACGACAATAGATAATACACTGTTTGCCACTTCCACTTTGCCGAAATGTGCCACATAAATACTATAGTTATTCGCATTCGCTGGCGTAAAATATTACCTAAACACATGTAATTGAAAAACCTCTCTGGGGATTTCTCGTCAAGAGTAATTGCAGTTCACCTCTTTTTCGAGAATTTTTCAATGCACTTGCGCTTGCTATGCCCCTACGCAACCCTACGTTGCTATAACTTCTGCTACAACCTCTGCTGCTGCAGTGAATTGTTTTCGTTTTTGTGCCGCTGCTGATATAGTGGCTCGGAATATCGCCACAATTTGTTGCCCAGAGGTAACGGCATTTAATACGATTTAGTAAAAACTGATTCTTCACACGCTTTAGCAAAATAAAAATATATTTTCAGGATTTTTCACATTTTATTACAAATTTTCCATGCGTTCTTGCACATCAACACAATTTCTTGACCACGAACTTACGAAGCGAGCTGTGATGTTCGGGTGACGTATTTGGTAGCGCAGGGCTGCATTTTTAAAACCGAATATTTATGATCCACTATAGTTGTGTTTATTTACTCATTTCCAGGAAAGTTTATAACGAATTCTCTGTCAGAAACATAAAATTTAATTAGATTGCTGATATTTTTACGGCTAAATATGTAAAATCGACAGCAATTTTCACGAGTAAAAAAGCAGTACAAAATTATTTTCTTGGCGTTCATTGTGGCATACCTTTTGCGTATGGCGTTTTGCTGGCATAGTTATAAATGTCACGCAAAGCCACAAACTTTTATCTGGTATCAGCTTAAGCTGTTCTATTGTGCTCAGCATGCCTTAATGATTGGTCTTTACGCTGCCCTTTGCTCCCTAGTTGGCCGTCGGACCATCTCCAGGTCATATATCAAAAGTTCCAAGTCCGGATCCTCCTGCTGACATTTCCTTAGATGACCTTACTCCCACTCTTCTTCTATTTTTATTATCATTATCCAGACGTCTATTATGTCTTCTTTGACCTTAGCTTTTGACCAGTGTTTACATTCCAAACTACATGGTCGACGGAACATGGCATCAACACTACCCTTTCAGTATTCAATAGCAAAGTCATAACCATGATAAAAACATTAGAAGGTGAAATCATTCTCTCAATTCGTCGGCCATGATTTTTTTCTGACGTTTGCAAGCGTTTTAAAATCATATCAAATTGAAAATAAGGAAATGAAATTGTTCACAATTGTTGTTGTTTGAGATTAAAAATGAGAATGTGTGTGAGCTTGAGCTCGAATTTTAAAATTATATTGCTGGCAAACTTCAGACTGCCTCTAAATGATTTTACCTTGTAATGTTTTTATCATGGTCATAACAATACGCCTTCTATCGCATAGCCACAAACATCCACAATAAATGTTCCACCTGGAACCGGATACCCTAGCATAGGTGCAGTACATAGCCATTCCTTCAGTACTTCGAAAGCCCCCTCCTGTTCGTTGTTCCACTTGAAGGCTCCATTTCTCCTAGTGAGCTCATGGATGCTATTGGCAACGCTGGTGAAATTCTGACCAAATCGGTGATTGTAAGTGCATATCCCCAGAAAACTTCGTAGCTGGTGCAAGTTCCGACAGACGTTTGTTTCTGAGTCATTGATTTTACTGAGGTGGTAGCGAAAGGAGTAGTGTCCCGTGTAGTACCCAGTGACAGTTTTGGGGTCCTCTCTGCCTAAATTGATTAGTTTCTTTGGAACTACTTTTCAATGACAGATAAATCGTTTGGCTTGTCTTTTCCCTGGACATTCCATCCAACGCCTGTTGAACATTTTGTCTACCCAGTTATTTATGGTCTCCTTTATATGTGCTTTGGCGAGCCCACAAAAGGGTTGCGGACCATAACATACTGCGGCAGCTCCCTGTTTCGCTAGGCAGTCAGCCTCCTCATTGCCATCATGTCCCTCATGCCCCGTACGTATCCTAATTGAACTGTGTTCTTGGCATCAAGAGCATTTAGGACGTTGAGGTAATCATATACTAGCTGAGAACTTATTTTATGCGACTTCAGGGCCAGTAGGGCTGCCTGACTGTCCGACATAATTCAGAGATGGTGGCGTCGCTACCCATTGTTATCGATTTTTTAAAGTACGGCCCAAAAATGTCAGCCCCAGTTTTACCATTTTCAAGCTTAGATCTATCTGTGTTCCAAACCTCCCCATTAGGTTTGGTGTATGGGTTCCCTGTACTCCAGAGAGCTCGATCTGCAATGTTTACCTCAAATTTCCTAGAGATTTCTAGTTTTCTAACTATTGCATCGCGCATTTGCAGTATGGGGTCATTAGCGAATTTCATTAGGACCTTCATGTGACCCGTCATATTTCCGATTTTCAGGCCGGAAGTGTTTAGGATTCTTAGTGCCGCTGTGGTAGACGCCTTTTCAATTAAAATAGGAAAGGGAGGTATTCGAACCAGGGCGCTGAGTGCATCAGCCGGGCAGGTCTATAAGTCCTGTTATGCCAAGATAAACCATTCTGTGTAATTTACCTAGTTTAGTGTCTTCACACCATTTTTGTGTGATGTGTAGGGCTTGTTGCACGCGGTTGATGATAGTTTCATCATGAATCCCTGCGTAGCCTTGCGTATTAAAGCCTTGGCTGTTCATTGTGAAAATAAGTTCGTCTATAACCATAGTCCACAAAAGGGGAGAGAGTATACCCCCCTGAGGGCATCCCCTTGTGGCTGTTATCGATTCTATCGTGCCTCCTAATTCGTGTTCCTAACATTGATAACACCCACTGATTTATGATTGGGCCTACACCCTTTCTTAACAAGGCATCTTTTATTGCCTTATGTGATGTGTTATTAAAAGCCCCTGAAATATCAAAGTGAGGCTATGAATGGCAGTTTCAGTGGATTTGCCTGGTTGATAGGCAAACTGGTTCTTATTCAGAGGCCGTTCCTTAGGTTGACTTCTCTGATGTACTGATCCAGTATTTTCTCCATGCTTTTTAGGAGAAAGGAACTGAGTCTAATTGGGCGGTAGAACGACGGTAATTGCTACGGCTTACATGTTTCGGGTAGAAACACGACCTCAGACCATCTGCTGGGAGGGGTTCATTCTCAACAAGAGCGAAGCTCTATAGAATTTAGAGAGGCCCGGGGTTATGTGTTTAATTCCGCGCTGAAGAAGACATGGATAGATTCCATACGGTACTGGTGATTTGTATGGGTTAAATGTTGATAAATCCCATTGCACCTGTTCTACAGTGGTTAGCTTCGTAGCAAGGCTTTGTTCTCTTCCAGAGGTGGATGTTGGAGTTAAAGTTAGTTCGTTCGTGTTCAGGAAAGAGACCCATGTCGAATTATATATGCATATGGTCCGACATGGATACCTGCCCCGAGACACGCCAGTTTGTGACAGATAATGACATGTTTTGACTGTTTGGAGTTAGATCCAAGGCCACCCCCTTAAAGCGCTTCTAAAAGTCGGTTGACTGCCACGATTTATAATATTTATATTATAACTACTAATAAACACGAGGAGGTACTCACCCCTTTTGTTGGTATCTGTGCTTCCCCAAACAGTGTTATGCGAATTGGCGTCACACCAGAGGTAAACCCTTACCACTCTGCTGTCAGTGCTCACTGCAGGCATTTACTTCTGCTGTCGGGGCCATCTCCTCCTCACCCGGAAAGTACGCTGATGCAAGTACTGCCTCTTGTACACCCCTTGGAGTGGGAGTTTGGAGCAAACCGCAACCAGAACTGCCATCATGAACTGTAATAGAGGAAGAAACGTTAGTTTTTTGCTTAATAGCATCGCCGACCTTGGGCGAGGGCTGGGTGCATATATGATCTTACCATCACTGATGTTTAGACCTTTGACCTCACCACATAATATCCAGGGTTCCTGGATGAAGGCTATACTTAGACCTTCGTTAGGGAACCTCCTGCATAGAACATTTGACGCTACTTTGGCATAATGAAGATTCATTTGGAGGCATCTAAGATGCCTCGAGCTTGGGTTGGGCTTAGGAAGCGATGACATTACTAGCGGTCTTTGCAGCCGCGAGCAGACATCTCTACCCCCTATTGCTACCCAGCAAGGCCTTTTCCTCGGCTGACCTTGAACCCGCTTTGCTTTTGCGACTTTCAGTAGCCGTTTTGGAACTGCCATGCAGTGGTGGCCCTATTATGTTCCGAGGGAGCTCAATGGGCCTGACATTTTGTTGGGCTCTGTCTAGCACCTGCTGTACGGTCAGGACTGATGTTGCTGTGTGTAATTCCTTTGTATTTTTTATATTGTTAAAACAAAAAATAAAAAAAATCGACTATTTTTTGGGCGAAATAACAATTTTTTTAGGGTAAACTGCGACGACGGCGCTGGAAGTAGTCCTTGAACTTGAGCCTCGTCATATAACCATAGAGCAGGCAGCCAAAAGAACTCTGCTTAACAGCTCAACCTAATATTACCGGCGTAAGTTTTTTTACGCACGCACGCAAGTTTTTCGTATTTGATTAACCGAAATCAATTCGCGTGCGTGATTTCTCAGAGTTGCACTTCTGCCAAATTTATAGAAGTTTGTTGAGCGAAATTTGAATTCATAGTCGCGCCAAAATATCAAATGAGCAGAAACGTCAAATCGAAATGTCACAAATTCCAATCTTGGAATTTGAGTTGGCTTTTTACGCACGCCGTTCAATTTCGGTTGGTCACATACAAGTCAAGATCTATACATAGAAAGTCGCGCAATCCGCGAAATAAAATTTGCCTCTCTCAGGGCGATTTTTTACTTTCACGCCTTCATGCCGAAAAGCCACAAAACTTGATTTTTCACAGCGGCCAATTTTTGCAAAATTTGCATTTAAACTTTATCTCAGACGTTTATGATTCGATTGATTTGAAATTTGTACACAATAAACTAGATTCTATTCTGAATAAGATGAGTCTAACTGCACTTCTTAATACTTATTTAAAACGAAATGGCGGATATTTTAACATTTTTATAAGAATTAAGGAGGTGATTTTTACAAATGCAAAAGTTGTGTTATGAAGTTTAAAATTTTTGTTTTGTTTTAATGCAGCATTGAAAACAAATATATACGGATATTTTTGGGAAAGTTTCAGGTTTAGACAACAAGTAGTTCTAAAGTTATAACCAGGGAACGGATTTTATGGAAATTGCCTTTTTTTCTGCTAAAGAGATAGAGTATATTCGATTAAGAATGTCCACGATTTAGCTTTCCCTGATTCCATATACTATGTATACACATTTGATGTTGCCCTTTTTTGCCTTTTTTAAGATATTTGCTTTTTTTTGCCTTTTCTACCTTTAAAAAAGTGATAATAGCATTTACAATTTTTTTTAAGATTAGAAAATATACACATGCCCATGCGGCTTATAGAAGCGCAATGACCTCTTGCCAAATTGGTGTTGGCGAAATTCAAAGCCGTTTTCTCAGCTAACAGAGGCTTGGAGATAATAAGGGGTGTGGATATAATTGTAAATTGGAGGAAAGCGCCCTTATTCCTGGTAATATGAACGTTTCAAACGTTCCATATTTAAATTGGGCTCCACTTGTATCAACTTACGTCGAGCGCACATTTAGTACATTCAAGGCTTTTCTTCACGAAAATCGAATGAAAATGCTGCCAGAAAACTTCAAAATGCACCTTGTTGTTCAATGTTACTACAACTATGTATACAGATAAAAGTTTCATGAGTTAGAAACTCGAGAGGATAAAATAGTCAAGGATTCAAAGTACAAATTTTTCATATAATGAAACTAGTTCATAGTTTTTCTCTTTTTACTTGTAATAACTATAAGCATTTCTAAAATAAATCTATTTTTTGATTGTTCTTATTTGTTAGTTGTTCTTATTTTGCTTTTTTTTGCAACACCTAGTGCCTTTTCCTGCCTTTTTTGCTATTTTGTTTTGCCTTTTTTGCAATACCTAGTGCCTTTTCCTGCCTTTTTNTATATTATTTATTTGCTATTTTATTTTGCCTTTTCCAGCCTATTTCGTTATTTTATTTTGCTTTTTTTAAAGGGTTTTAGGTCCTAAAAATCCGTTCCCTGGTTATAACAATATTATGATGACACCCACGAGCGATCGCTCGCCTCTAGATGACAAATATTTTTAGTGGGCACTTGTGCAAGTAATTTTTGAAGTAATATTAAGTGAAATGTTGAAATTCATAAATTTATCAGTGTAATATAACTTATTAAAGCTCTACAGACCTAAATACTATGTATGCATATATGCTGTCTCTTATACACATCTTTCGTCGGACCCGGAGCGATGCGCGAGCTATTTTAGCCNAAATTTTCAAACTTTTTGCAAAACTTAAAAAAAATTATACAAATTTTCATCAAAATTTTGAATGACAGTTTTTAGAACAAATTTTGTATGCAGAGTTGTAGCTCATTCAGTTAATAAATCGCAAGCATCAAGTCGCTTTAAATCCTTTTTCTTCGATCGACTTTCAAGAAGGGTGAACGTGCAACATCTGTGTGTTGGAAGCCATTTTGAAATAGCGGTTCTTTCAAACTTTTCACAGGAAAAATTTTCTTGTGACTGAAATATTTAATAATTAAGTATTTGAGAAAGTATTAGCTGTATCTTAGGAAACAAACATTTTAGTGTTCCTTCCTGCATCTTTTTGGGGAATTTTGCTGGCTTTTTTACTAGCTTCAAAGAGGTGAGTGCTTGGCTTGGTTTTTTTTTGATTGTTTCTTTTATTTAAAATGCTGGGCGCTTCGGCGTCGGAGTGGAGCGGTGACCCGGCTGGTGGTGAGGATCCTTTGGATTCAAATAGGTCCCTCGATGGGTTCACTGTGAAACAAAAACGACGTAGACAGAAAAGAAATAAGGGCAAATCAGATGAAGAAAGGGCGCGTAAAATACCGGCTTTTCAAGGCTCGATAGTGCGTAAGGGTTCGGTGATAAGCGATATGCTTGCGTTGCAAGGAAGTTCAGTGCCAAGTTCTGGTTCTGGAATTGATGAAAATGTGTCCTTGAATTCGGTGGTTTTGGATAATGAGGTGCAAAATGCGGGGGCTGTAAAGAAAGTGCAGTCGTACATAACCTCAAATGGTGAGCGTGTTAATCAGGTTGGTAGTAGTGACGAATTGTACCACATAACTTCGGGAGTTATGGCGGTGGCTTCGGGTGGTGTCGAGGAGAATATAACCTCAAACACGATAAGTGGTGGTCAAACTGGAAATAATTTGCAAATTGATAGTAGTGCAGGAGTGATGCCGGGAAAATTGAGTGGTAAGGATATTATTAGTTTTCCAGTGGATTATAAGGGAGCTTTTGCTGTACTATTAGACACAGCGAAATCCAGTATTTTTGATAATAAATATGCAAAGAATGGTGTTTTTCTGTGGAGTAAGATTAAAAATTTCGGCATTCAAGACTTAAAAGAGATACGAGCTGTAGGCAGGATGCTTTACAAGATAGTGTTTCTATCAGTGAAACCTGCAAATGAATGCTTAAGTAATGTTAATTTGATGAAAGCCAACATAAGAGCCTTCATTCCAAGGTCGTTTGTTGAAACGTGCGGTGTAATTCGGTACGTACCGGAGGAGCTCATGGATGATGCAATTTTGGACAATATCAAGTCGGACATAAAGGTGACTTCAATTTACAGAATAAAGAGACGTGACAAAGACAATAGAACTAATTTTATAAAGTTGAGTTTTGAAGGCATTCAATTGCCTGAAAATGTACAAATTTATTACACAAATTGTAAGCTTTTGCGTTATTTTCCAGCTGTTAAGCAATGTTATAATTGCGGCAGACTAGGACACATGAGGTTGGGGTGTAAGTCAAAGACCCGTTGAATACTCTGTGGTTCAGAGGGCAAATGTAATAAAAATTGTGTGAACAAAAAGTGTATACTCTGTGGTGATGTTAAACACGTATCTGTTAATAGTAATCTATGTCCGAGGTGGTAAAAGGAGAGGGAGATTGTTGAGGTGATGACAATCAAAAAATTAACAAAGAAGGAGGTGTATGAAACGTATACGCAGCTTAGCTCGTATAATCGGTTTCAGGCTTTAGCTGAGTTAGAGGAGGTTTTTCCTGCAATCGGAAATGAGGGTACTAGGGTGGTTAATCAGGATGCAGAGATAAATAGGCGGTTAGTAAGGAAAAGCTACAGGTCAGTTCTTCAAGGTCCTATGCAGGTGGGAAAAGTTTTACCTTCAAGGCCACCAAAAACGAAGAGTCCGCAGTTTCCAGTGTATCAACGACCTGAATGGACTAAGGTGTCTGAAATAGAAAAAATTATTAAATTACTGTGCAACAGGTTTGACATTGGCAGAGATGATCCGCTTATCTCTGTAATAGCGGCCTTAAAGTATGAAGATGGATGGTGTGAGGCTATTGACGAAAGGATGGACAGGGTTCGTAATAACAATAATTATGATAAAAATACTACAATATAATTGTGAGTGTTTGAAAACAAATAAAAATTACATTGACAGTTTCATTATTCATAATGATATAGACATAGTTGCACTACAAGAAATTTTTTCACACGATGACAGTAAAGAAGACCATAAACTTCTCAACTTTAAGCTTTTGAAAAAAAACCCGACCTGATGGGTATGGGGGAGTGGCGATAGGTTTTAAGAATGACATTAAATTTAGGAAGATTAAATACCAGACATCGTATGATATATTAATTACAAAAACTTTAAATTTAACTTGCAATCTGACGATCTGCTGTGTATATTTTCCGCCGAACATTGCAGTTGGAGCTTTTGAGTCGGAGGTTTCCAGTCTGTTTTTGTTTTTAAATGCACAGAATAATGTTCTTTTGTTGGGGGATTTCAATGCGAGAATGACTAGGTGGGGTGATACGGTGGACTCAGGTAGGGGAAAAACTTTGTGTGATCTGCTTGATGGTTCGCGTTTGAGATGCTTGAATGATGGGTCCAGGACTTATTTTACGACGTCGGTACTAATGGGTACAGGACACAGTAGTGTTCTTGATCTTGCGTTCACTGACATGATGGACAATGTAAAGTGGAGGTGTAAGAGAATGTTTGTGGGTGGTAGCCATCACTGTCCTGTAATGGTCGATGTAGACAACATCATAAAGCAACCCCGAAACTTTGTTTCGAAAAATCCGCTATACAAAAATTTAGGAAAAGTTAGGGGTGTTAGTAGTATAGGGGATCTGAATGAGGCCTTGACTGTAGCTAGACAAAGTGCAACAATTGATTTAAACAATTTTAAGCACACTCCCAAATAGTGGTAGGACGAATCCTTGGCAAAAAATACAGGCTGCTGAATGCTGCGCGGTGTAAAGCTAGGAAAACAGCGAGATTTGAAGATATTGAAGTGGCGTGTCAATTGTTGGATGAATGGAAAGCAGCGGTCAAGGAGGCAAAAAAAGCTAACTTTCTTGAGGCAGTTGAGGAATTAAGTTCACATCCAAATACGAAAAGGGCCTGGTTCTTCGTTAATAATGTGAAAAATGTACATAAGAACTCTGTCTCGCAGTGGCTTTCTGAAGATAAAACAGCGTATTTAGATTTTCTGTTGAATCAGATAGTTATTAGAAATTCCCCATCACTTGTTGAGATGCTGGACAAGTTACCGTCGACGTCGGGGCGAACTGAATTGGAGTATAATCATGTCTTTTCGCGGCTTTCACTGCTAATGTGAAGGAAAAAGTCTTCAGCTGGAGGAGAGGATAAAATAACCTACAAAATGCTTAAGGCTCTCCCTGAGGAAACTTTTGGTACTTTTAGAGGCCTTTTGCAGCAATGTTTTGATGGTAACCATATTGAAAACTCCTGGCGTAGGATTAAAATTGTACCGATACCGAAGGGTAGTGGCAGTTTAGAGAACATTGCAAATTTCAGGCCGATTTCTCTAATTACGGTCATGGTTAAAAGTATAAATATGGTTGTCAAGGAGCTGTTGACTGATTATTTAGAATCGAACCAACTCATCCCTTCTAGGTGTTTTGCATATAGAAGGAATCTGCAATGTGTTTGAACGAGTGTATGCAGGTAATCGTTAGTGAGAAGCATAATAAAAGGAAAGTTTTTGTATGCAGTATTGATCTTGCGAATGCGTACAATTGCGTGGATATTGTCCAGCTAGTAAAATTGTTGAATGAATATGGTGTGCATCCTAAAATCTATAGTTGGATTTATAATTTTCTACACAGGAGATCCTGGGAAAAAGCGAGATTGTTGTGGAGAATGGTTTACCACAGGGTAGTTGCCTTTCACCTGTGTTGTTTAACACATACACGACTGAATTACATGGCTTGGAAGATGTTAATACTCACATCTCACTTATTGCAACTATTACTTGAGTAAATTTAATCCCGGGCGCCTGGGTCACTGCTCATCGTGTAACTCTCCTGAAACAGAGGAACATATTATTTTTGAATGCTAAGCACTTGAGTCGATGAGAAGTAATTATGGAATTTTTAGCAAATTCAATTGCTTGTTGGAGCTATTGAAATCTAATAACCTTGATTATTACAATGAACTGATAACCTTTCTTAGTGAAGCAAATAGGATTAATGCGTTGTGACAAAAAGATGCGGGATTGGGAAATAAAAGAAAAATGTACATACACAATTATAAAAAGTGCCTAAGCCACAAAGATATAAATTAAAATTTCAATTATATGTAAGTAGTTTTAATCTGTGATGTATGGTAGGCCACATTACACATAAATTATTTATCTTAAGATATGGATTGGATTAATTCTGTTCATATGTTTTTTAAGAATATTTATAACTCTATTGGAAAAAGAATTCCAAAGTGGGAAATAGGGATGCTAAAGTAATAAGTTAAGAATTGTGGCCAAAATGGGCTTTTCACAATACACTCATATATACGTTAAGGCATAGAAAGTAGATTTAAGTTTGAATTTGTATCTCCTAACTGCAATTATATAAATTTGTTGAAAAAAGAACAATATACATGTTGTGAGGAAAGTTTGAAAGTTAGGGAAATTTTTAAGTAAAACCTCATCTTAAGGTATGGCAAAGCCACAGATTGACACACTGAAACCTTGAAGTTGCCAGCTCGTAAAAGAGCTAAATTGCTTTTGCTGTCATGAAAAGCAGCTGCATATTCACAAACATCTGAGTCGAGTCATACATAGAATGGGCGAATTATCTGGAGAGGAAGCGTATTTAATAAAAAGCTGAAGGAAACCTGGCAGTTTAAGGAAATTTGTTAATCCTTGCCATTTACGGATCTACGGATATAGATCTAAAGATATCAAAAAAAAAAAAAGTCGCTTGTCGGTACTGACAGAAAAATTTAAGCATTATGAAAATATGTTTAAATCATTCAAATGCTTAGATACCTTGCAATCTGTTAAGGATATCCGTGTGTCTAAACGTAAGCGTCTTCATAGTCCATCGAAGGAAATTGCTGCCGTTGCACGTCAGAATAATCTTCCGACGGACTTAATTAATTTATCCTCTCCGTGTCCTCCAGCATCAGAATCCTCAGCCTCAAAAGACCGTGTAACGAAATCTGCTTCGGATAATAAAGAGCCTGAAGTATCTTCCCCTTCCCCCATTGAAGTGGTGGCATCATCTTCAAAGCCTCCACCGCCTTCCCTATCCTCAACTACTAACGCAGAAACTCAACCCCCTCCACCGGTAATCCAGTCTGATACGAGGAAACTAGTTGTGGTTCCGCCAAAGAAGTCAATCTTTGTTTCTAGATTTTCGAGAGACACTACCGAAGACGATATAAAGCTTTACATCTCATCAAAAATTTCAACTGTCGACTTAAACATCAGAAAATTTAATTTTAATTACGAAAGAAATATTGCTTCATTTAAAATTGACGTAAATTTAGATAATTTTAATGCGCTGCTTAGTAGTTCTTTTTGGCCCCCGGAGCTTTCGTTCGTGAATTCGAATATAGGCCCAAAAAAGGAAATAACTTTGCTAATATTCCCCGTCATAACACTGAATCAAAAAATTAATTATTAAATCTGCTTTAAGTAATTATTACCAAAATGTAAGAGGCTTAAATACTAAATTAACGAACTTATACCTTAAAGGCCTTGAATGTAATTATAATATTCTTTCTTTCACTGAAACTTGGCTAAAACCTCACATTTTCAATTCAGAGATTCTTCAATACCATCTCAAGAAGTTAGTCTTCCACACATTTAACACCTTTATATGATGTCCAAATTCGTTTTAAGTCAAACCATGTTATATGGACACACACATGTAAACACATTTTCTAATCGAATTGAAACATTTAACGGTCCCACCATAAATCACATTTTGAATGCGAGTTAAGAGTTATTGAATCGTGTTGAGAGTGCATAAAAACACGGGATTTGTCCACACGGTTGTTTCGTGCAACTCTGTATAAAGTAAACCATTTAAATAGCTCTTGAAATTACATTAAAGCTAAGCTTTGTTATAAAATTAATAGCTAATAACCTTTTTTCATGGCTGTTTGAGTCTTTAATTATTATTTTTCCATGTTTATTATTTTCAAGAATTGACACATGTATTATCAGGGTTGCATCGGGATAAACTCTGTTTGAAAGTGTGTTCGATCGACTCATTTCTTGTGTTGCATATAAACACTTGCATTTCAGGAGAGCTACGCTGACACGAGTTAATTCGATACCGCGTTTGATGCCATATAAACAAGGTAATTGATTCAGTAGACTTCAAATGCATTCGTGTGCAGGTTGGAAAAGGGTATATTTACTTAGCTATGCTATATCCCTTCCCGATCTGACCCATTGGTGTATTCACGACTCATCTCTTTACTGGAATCAGTTAATTTACTGACTAAACCCTCTGATTCAATGATTGTGTTGGGTGATTTTAATTTACCAAGCATATGGAACATCATTGACAACGATATCGTACCTTTCGCGTCTAGTGCGTGCAACAACGTATTTTTAGAGGAGATGGCTGAACTCTGCCTAACTCAGGTTAATGTACTTCACAATAAGTTTGGTAAAGTATTAGATCTTGTTTATGTTGATGATGCATCTAAGTCCGTTGTAAATAAGT
>NW_016159342.1:25731-27029 GCF_001687245.7 Rhagoletis zephyria | reverse complement strand
GAACAAAGCGTTGCACTTTTTAACTTTACTTTACATAAATTATTTGAAAAGCATGTGCCTAAACGCATGTATGTTCCTGAAGAACAAACACAGTTATGGTTCACTAAAGAACTGAGAAATTTGAAAAACAGGAAGTCACGTTATTTTAGATTACAAAAAAAAAGAAACGGTTTACACTCATACCATGTAAAATACTCACTTTTGCAAAACAACAAAAAGTGTTATAAAGCTTACTTGTGTAAAATCAAACGGCGTATAACATATAACCCCAAATCATTTTATGACTTCGTAAACTCCAAGCGAAATGTACGTGGGTTTCCTTCCGCCATGAAGTATCAAAATACCGTCTCCTCAATTATTCCATTAACTCACATGCTAACATTGACTATCCTTTTAAACTATGTCCAATGAACTCAATAAATATCCCAATAATATCTCCGGATGATGTAGTAGTTTATCCGAAATCCTTAAAGCAGTCCTTCAGTAATGGTCCTGACCAGATCCCTGCTTGTATTCTTATAAATTGTGCTGATTATCTCTATGAGCCGTTAACAGCGTTATTTAATTTGTCTCTTAAAGAGGGCGTTTTTCCAACTATATGGAAGGAATCGTTCATAACCCCGCAACATAAAAGCGGTAGCAGATCTTCAGTGGAGAACTACCGGGGAATAGCTAAGCTTTCTGCAATTCCTAAATTATTTGAAGCAATTATAACAAATCAGTTGACGCATTCTATCTCTTCTAGCATTTCGTATAGTCAACATGGATTTTGCAAGGGCAAATCAACTTCTACAAATTTACTTGAGTTAACATCCCATATTAATCAAAAGCATTTAGTGAAAGCAAAACTGTTGATGTTATATATACTGACTTCAGTAAAGCATTTGACAAAGTGTGCCACTCGTTGCTCATCTATAAACTGAGCCTTCTTGGTCTTCCACCTAATTTTCTACGTTCATACCTCTATGATAGATCACAAAGGGTAATGTTTAAAAATACTATCTCTGCCGTCATTGATGTTACTTCAGGAGTCCCTCAAGGTAGCTACCTAGGACCGGTTCTGTTCTTGCTTTATAAATCGTACGTTTCAATTAAAGAAAGGTCTTTGCAGCATGGCTTACTGGTGTAAAGTAAATCTTATGCCTCTAAATCTCAAGAAATGTAAATTAATGTGCTTCTCGCGAAGAGCTGTTCATCCCTCTTCTTATACAATAGGTAACCATAACCTGGAACAGGTATACAATTTTGTGGACCCTGGTATCACAATGGATCCTAAGCTTAATTTTAATCTTCACATT
>NW_016159342.1:21110-21831 GCF_001687245.7 Rhagoletis zephyria | reverse complement strand
ACGGTAATTTCCAGAAATACGAAAACTGCGATATTTTAGTAACTACTGAAGATAATTCACTCAAAATTGATATTTGTAATAATTTTCAGACGAAAAATAAGAATATTATAAATTTTTGGAAAATGGGCGTAGCCACGCCCACTTATGGTTACATGTGTATATCTTGGTAACCGCTGCACAGATTTCTTCCAAACTTGGCACAGTTGTTGGCCTTGGTACAGCATACTAAATGGCCGAAAATTAAAAAATCGGACAATAACCACGCCCACATCCCATATAACGGTAATTTAGAGAAATACAAAATCTTCGATAAATCAGTAAATATTAAAGCTAATTTATTCAAAATTTATGCTTGGAACAACTCTTAACCAAGAAATACGTTTGTGATAAAATTTTGGAAAATGGGCGTGACACCGCCCACTTATGAATATGTATCTCGGTAACCGTTCTACCAATTTGTACCAACCTCGGTATGATTATTGTGCTTGCCACAGAAAAGCAAAACGTTGAAAATTATTGAAAGTGGACTAAAACTGAGACCGCTTTTCATATAACGGTAAATTTCAGAAATGCTTGAAACTGCAATATTTCGAAATTTAAGGACGCTACTCAAAATTGGTACAGCCCGGTTTACCATCTAGCGGTAGCTTTCGGAAAGGTGAAAAAACATATATTCAATACTTGCGCCGGGTATTTAATGTTCGGCTCCGCCCGAACTTAG
>NW_016159342.1:0-21100 GCF_001687245.7 Rhagoletis zephyria | reverse complement strand
CTATTTCTGAAAGCTTGTAAAACTAATTTTGAATTGCACGACCCACTCCGTTGCTTATGCCAGGATTTTAACTCTCATTCCAGCACGTTTGATATATCAGATCCGCTTTTCAGCAATAAGAAATCGATACTGTCCTCTCTCAATAAATGAATCATTAAAATATAGACATAAAATCGGCTGATGAATTTAGTTCTGTAGCTGAACAGTTTTAGATCTCGACACTTAACAAACTCCTGCCTATCGTGACTCGGCGCAAAAATTGAAAATACTGGTTCCGTACGTCATGCGGACTGCGTCACTCGTGCGGATGGGCGGGTATGGAGGGTAGAAACCGTTGGGATATTATTATTAAATATGAGATATGCAACCCTGTGTTTGTACCAAACAACAAGATTGATTGGTAGGTTGTTTAATCAATCCCTCCAAATCTCACCAAAAAACGATCAGCTGTTCAGCACAAAATGTAAACAAACAAGCAAATGCAACAACAATTTCAAGGAACAAGTAGCAGTGCTGCCAGTTGTTTGGCATATTAAAAATATTTTTATAAATATTCATTTGAAATTAGCCCTAAAATCTGAAAAGTGTCAAAATGCAAGAGCGTCAGCAAAATGCGCTCACTAAAAGAGAATAATAGTCCGAACACAATGAAAACGACGAGCTGCGGACCAAGCTGTCAAATTATTTTTCCACGTACAATTATGTAGATTATTATTTTTGCGACGAATGGGCTACGAGACTACTGTGGTTGTGGCCAGATAAGGTTCTTCCTCTTCTTTTATGTCAAACTCATACAAATTCATGATGTCGCTGCCGCTTTCAGAAAAATCATGTCGCCATCGACAAAGCGTTTAGATAATGAACAAATTGGAAGCTGTGGTCCGTATCTCGTCGTCTTCAATGTGTTCAGCACTTAACAGGAAAAACTAAAGCAACACAAAAAACCAAATTTTTAGTCCAAAGAATAGCAACAACAAAACTAACGTCAAATAAGAATATAAATGTATTCACAAAACACCTTCACACAAGCACAAACACAATAGCTGCATTTTTTTGTAAGCGAGCGACAAAAGAACGCTCAACTCGGGTAAAATACCCTTTTAGCTACTTAAGCAACCCTGTTGGTAGCTGGCAATAAACATGTGATTAGTTTAACGGGGTTTACATACAAAAACCATTTGAAATGAGTAATTATGCGAGGTATTTGCGTAATATATATACTTATTTAAAATATAAGTCACGTATATAAGGAAACAAAAACTTCCCTCTCCACGTTCCCATTACCAATTCACAACAGAGCAGTTTTTTCACTTAACAACACTACCCTTCAGGTCGCGTATTTTTTAACCGTCCTGGCTGAACTCGGATAAATAGCCGAGTTTGCGTTGTTGCTTTGCGTGTATTTCGTCATTTAAACGAGTGTTCTTTTGTAGCTCGGTGGCAAAAGAATGCGCATAACAAACATCTAATATGTCATTCATTTTTTGCCTCCTTCCATTCTTCATGGATGCATAAAAGTGTAATTAAATTTGATGTTTCTGCATGAAAACTCGATTTTTTTTGCTCCGCGCTGCAGCCAACACGGCATTTACATGAGACAATTTTTTTTTTGCGTATATAAACTATATTTTCATAAAAAATTAACGGAAAATTTTTAAGTTAAGAAATGTTGCATTGATTGTGAAACAATCTCTGTATCAGTACTTGTTTCTTTTAAAGCATATGATTCCTGCATTTTCATTCATTTCATCTTATCTCTCAAAGTGAATCTGTCACTCGAAGACTAGCAAGCATTTTATCTGGCCACAGCTATAGATTCTCCATCAATTCAATCAATTTATTCTTAATCCAACACATTTGGACATACAACATTTTTTGTTTTTCCATCTTGGGTATGGAAAAATAAACAATTTGGAATGCCAACTCTTGAATAGGCCACGTATAGCTACCAATTCCAGTAATCTACCACAAATATTTCAAGAGATATACCAGAAGAAAATTTTTGTTAGTATGGGTGGTGTCACGCCCCCTTTTCCGAATTCGGGGAAACTTAACACATACCATCTGCATAACAGCCCGACTATGCCGTATAAATTTGGTTGAAATCTTCCACTTATTTTTTATATAAAGATGGGAGGTGCCACGCCCTCTTTTCCAATACCGCCCATTTTTCTCCATGAGTATGGAATTATTTGATATACCTCTATACCAATTTCCAGTACTCTACCACAAATATTTCAAGAGATATACAACATAAAAATTTTTGTTAGTATGGGAGGTGCCACACCCCCTTTTACGAATTCGGGCAAACTTCACATAAACCATCTGCATGATAGCCTGAATATGCCGTATAAATTTGGTAGAATTCGGTGAAGCCGTTCTCAAGTTATAAGCTCAAACCGAAAACGAGTACTTATTTTTATACCCGAGCGCACTTGTGCACAAGGGTATTATAACTTTGTTCACATAACGGTTGTTTGTAACAGGCAAAACGAATAGAGATAGATATAGACCAAGAATGATAGAATACAAGATTGCGCCAATCGAGCTGAGAGTAACTGGCCGTGACGTCAATAAATACCAGAATGAGAGAGCAAGACGAACTCGACAAGAAAAAGAGGAAGCATCGAACAAAAGGCAGTATTGCCAAGTTTTCAATTTGAAAAAGCACCAAATATTTATTGGTGTATTTTATGGACTTTATATGCATACATAATTATATTGTAAGGATGCCGATTCAAATTAATAAAAATCAATGTTTCTTGCACGACAGTCGATTTTTTCTGGCTTGATTGAAGGTGCTGCCACATATTTTGTTGTCGCTTATGATTGTGCCATGATTTTATTAAAATTTTTGTGAAGTTGCTTACCACGCTTATGATTGCTATAAATTTTGCTTCCATTTTTTTAAGATTTTATAATTTGGTGTCTTCAAACTAAAAACAAAAGCACCAAAAACGCACCAAGCACCAAACTCAAAAATGTTCGGGTTTTGAATACCCACTAAATTTGGTGCGAAAAGCGTTAAGTTGGCAACAGTGAATGTAAACAAAAGTATTTTATGACGTCAGCGATTGGGTGGATGCTGTCAAATCGACGATGATAGGGTTAGCGGTCCGCGAATGGCGCGACCTATATTTTCTGGATCGTGGATATAGACAAATGTATACATACCCTGTGGGGAAAATCTCTAGTTCTGAACTGGTGCGCCTGTAGTACGTTTAGACCCTGCACTGGTTCGCGATAAATCTCTTTTGCATACAAACAACTGGCGAATTTAACATGGCGATGTCCTAGG
Organism: Rhagoletis zephyria; assembly: GCF_001687245.7. NCBI lineage: Eukaryota > Metazoa > Arthropoda > Insecta > Diptera > Tephritidae > Rhagoletis > Rhagoletis zephyria. The sequence goes on along the minus strand of NW_016159342.1, from coordinate 17,802 downwards.
AAGTGTCAATTGCCCCCGCTGCATCCCTTTTTCGATAGTTCCGAACTAGTTCTAAATTCTATAGTTCCGAACCAGTTTTAAAATCGCCAGACGAAAGAAAAAAGTATCATGATTTTTCAATCTTTTCTGTTCTTCCGTGTGCGATTTTACATTATTTTCAAAGAAACGTTTTTTCAATTTCAAATTAAATTTGTTTGAATGATTGTAAGAAATGTACGTTTACATACCTTTGGCTGTAGCTGACTTTGCAGAGGTGCTCGCTCTTATTGGTTAGATTCCAGACGGCCCCAAGATGTTAATATGTGAACACAAAGTTTTGTTTTGTATTACCAAACTATGAAATAGCATCTGCGAAGTGCAGAATGAAAGTGCATTTGAACGAAAAATCCGCCAAACACATATCTATGTAAATTAAACAAGCCCCCGCTGCATTACTTTTTCGATAGTTTCGAACTAGTTCTAAATTCGACAGATAAGATCTAGTTCGTTCTGCGTGACTTTTTCTATAATTCCAAACCAGTTCTAAATTCGTCACTTTAGATATAGATTTCTAATGAAAAAAGAGAAATAAAATAGTTTTTTTAAGAGTCCCACATTTCGCTGATTTTGAACTGGTGCGGATTTACTTACTATCGGACTGGTTCGTTTTTGGCGATAAAGATCTTGTACGGAACTAGAAATTTTATTCACCAGTCCGCGGTTTCCCTGCAGGGTAAATGATCAGAATGAAAAGAGAAATCGATTAAGCGGTGACTGTCTGTCCGTCCGTCCGTCCATCCGTCTGTGCACACGATAACTCGAGTAAAAATTGAGATATCTTAACGAAACTTGGTACGTGGACTTCTTTTGGGCGTAGGACGGATGGTATTGAAAATGGGCGAAATCGGACAATAACCACGCCTACCTCCCATATAACGGTAATTTTCAGAAATACGAAAAGTGCGATATTTTAGTAACTACTAAAGATAATTCACTCAAAATTGATATTTACAATGAGTTTTAGACGAAAAATAAGAATATTAAAACATTTTGGCAAATGGGCGTAGCCACGCCCACTTATGGTTACATGTGTATATCTTGGTAACCGCTGCACCAATTTCTTCTAAACTTAGCACAGCTATTGGTCACATCCCATATAACGGTAATTTAGAAAAATGCGAAATCCTCGATAAATCAGTAAATATTAAAGCAAATTTTTTCAAAATTGATGGTTGCAACAATTCTTAACAAAGAAATATGTTTGTGATACAATTTTGGAAAATGGGCGTGGCACCACCCACTTATGATCACATATATGTATCTCGGTAACAGTTCTACCAATTTGTACCAAACTCGGTACGGTTATTGTACTTGCCACATAAAAGCAAACCGTTGACAATTGTTGAAATTGGACTAAAATTACGGCCGCTTTTCATATAACGGTAAATTTCAGAAATGTTTGACATTTCAATATTTCGAAATTTAAGGACGCTAATTTACTTAATATTTATACACCCCGGCTTATCATGTAGCGCCGAGTATTTAATGTTCGGCTCCGCCCGAACTTAGACTTTCTTGCTTGTTACTTTTATGTTTATCATTTTCTTCATCTACATAACCCTCTTTACCTTTGCCCTTATATAAGTAAAGTGTTTAAATTTACTTTGATCTCCATTTTTTGCCTTTATGTTGACGTATCTTTGTTTTTGGTTTTATTTTTACCTTTGCCTTTATCCTTTTTTATCTATGTACGTATTCACCTTTACTTTCATTCTTGTATTGGTCTTTTTCTAAGGGTTATTCTTTACCCTTTTATTAGCAGGTTTTTCTTAAATTAATACCATGTGGATACACTCAAGAAGCACTTGTTTCAGCCCCAACCATGTCCGTTGCAACATTTCCGTGTGCAATTTCCCTTTAATTTGCCAATTTGCTCCCAACCCACCAACCGCCGCTAAAGAAGTTTCACTTCAAAAATTGGGAAAATAGCGTTTTGAAGCCGTATCACACAACGATCGAAAAAAGCAGCTAAATACTCGAATAAATATTTTTTCCTAAAAACACGTTTTTGGCAATTAAATCCGATAGTAACATGCTACTATGTTTTACAAAACATTGAATTGCAGTATTACACAAGCTTTTTTTTCTTTACGAAAAAAATTTAAATAACAGTATATTCCTTTACCTAACCTAATTGTTTTATGAGTTCTGGAATAATTATTGAAATGTCACTTCACATCTGGTTCCTCTGAGGTATCCTTTACACGTAACAAGAATGAAAATCTGTGTTTTTACCAACTTGCTTTTTGACTACATGCGCTTATGGGTTTTTACAATTCTGGGCCACTGTACGTCCTCCAAGGTTTAGATAAAAATTATGTAAATACATTCAAACTGCATTGTCAAATACTTATCAGTAGTAATGAAATCTACTTAAACAAATTATAGCTCTCAATATTGTCAAAACATTATTCTTCATATGTTTGACGTACAATAGTGGTCACGTAAATTACAATTTGCAAATGGGAAGGCAAATGAATGCAAACAAACCCTACGCCCGTATATTTTAAATAAGTCCCGTTTTACTCTCAATGCACTGATTTAGTGTGCAAAGCTGTGCAAAAAAGATGCACTCCATCAAAGCTCACGATATATATTTATATAAAAAACGAGAGGAAAAGGCAAAGTTTTGAATACTTATTAGAGGCAGACCAAAGCAAGCACCTCAATATAAAAATAATTTTCTAAAATATGTACTTTGGCAATTAATATTCATTGTAAAATTCATCATGTAGTAATCTGTACAAAATCATTAAACTACCATTTATCGCAATACCACGTAAGCTATGTATAATAACAAAAAATCCAAGGCGAAATATACTGCTCATAAGAACCTTCTTAGGGTGCTGGAACAATGTTAATTGAAATATCTCTCACATATGGTACCATTAAACGTAACAACTGTCAAAATAAATTTTTTCGCATGTTCGATTTTTGGCCTCATGCGCGAGTTTTCAACAATCCTATAACTATACTGTTCACTTACCGCCGACCGCTTTACCATCGTCCGCTGTAATTCTGTGTGGAGCTTTATACATACGTATTTTTGCTTATAATTGCATTAAGTTGGAAGTGATGTTTGGGTTTAATCTTTTTATACCCGAGCGCACTTGTGCACAAGGGTATTATAACTTTGTTCACATAACGGTTGTTTGTAACAGGCAAAACGAATCGAGATAGATATAGACAAATGTATACATAAATGATCAGAATGAAAAGAGAAATCGATTAAGCGGTGACTGTCTGTCTGTCCGTCCGTCCGTCCGTCCGTCTGTGCACACGATAACTCGAGTAAAAATTGAGATATCTTAACGAAACTTGGTACGTGGACTTCTTTTGGGCATAGGACGGATGGTATTGAAAATGGGCGAAATCGGACAATAACCACGCCTACCTCCCATATAACGGTAATTTTCAGAAATACGAAAAGTGCGATATTTTAGTAACTACTAAAGATAATTCACTCAAAATTGATATTTACAATGAGTTTTAGACGAAAAATAAGAATATTAAAACATTTTGGCAAATGGGCGTAGCCACGCCCACTTATGGTTACATGTGTATATCTTGGTAACCGCTGCACCAATTTCTTCTAAACTTGGCACAGTTAGTGGTCCTGGTACAGCATACCAAACGGCCATATAACGGTAATTTAGAAAAATGCGAAATCCTCGATAAATCAGTAAATATTAAAGCAAATTTTTTCAAAATTGATGGTTGCAACAATTCTTAACAAAGAAATATGTTTGTGATACAATTTTGGAAAATGGGCGTGGCACCGCCCACTTATGATCACATATATGTATCTCGGTAACCGTTCTACCAATTTGTACCAAACTCGGTACGGTTATTGTACTTGCCACATAAAAGCAAACCGTTGGAAATTGTTGAAATTGGACTAAAATTACGGCCGATTTTCATATAACGGTAAATTTCAGAAATGTTTGAAATTTCAATATTTCGAAATTTAAGGACGCTAATTTACTTAATATTTATACACCCCGGCTTATCATGTAGCGCCGGGTATTTAATGTTCGGCTCCGTCCGAACTTAGACTTTCTTACTTGTTATACATAAGATACATATGACATGCCCCCTTTTCCAAATTTGGGCAAACTCCACATAAAATATCTGCATGATGGCCCGAATATGCTATATAAATTTGGTTGAATTCGGTGAAGCTGTTCTCAAGTTATAATCTAACTCCCTAATTTTTATAAATAAAATAGAGGCGCCACACCCGCTTTTCCGAATTCAAGCAAACTTCGCATAAACCATCTGCATGACAGATCGAATATGCCACATAAATTTGGTTGAATTCGGTGAAGCCGTTCTCAAGTTATGAGGTCACACCAAAAACATGCACTTATTTTTATATATAAGATAAGTTAATAATAAAAATGAGCTGAAATTAAAGTAAAGCAATTCCTAGGCTAGCCTAATTTGCCAAGTACAACTCTTCCAAAGGACTACATATTTCATCATGAACCAAAAATACAAGATCACGTAAGAACGCGACGTTGTATTTGTAACTGGTTTTGAGAAAAAAGTTTGCGAAAGCGGGTTCGTCAGCTGAGCGTTTGTTTACATCACAAGCACCACTATTTTACACATTTATTCAAGTAAAGAAGAGTTAATTCAACATGACAACACATTTTAAAGCATTTTGTTGCATCATTTTACCTAAATTGTGCGTTTAAAGTGGTTGACAATAATTTTGGCTAATTTTGGTTTTCGTTGTTTTCTTTGCTTTGTTTACTTTTCGCTCGTTTTCCCGTGAAACAAGATGGCGTAGAACCCGCTAAAAAAATCGACTTTTTTCACTCTCTTGTTCTTACGTGATCTTGTGTCTTTCGTTCATGATATTTCATTGTGGGATCGTAACAGCGCGTTTACAATGGACAATGCCGTCAACACAATAAAGAAATACGTATTAGTTGTCAAAAACGCGATGACAATTCAGTTTGAGCAAAATGTCGACCGTGAACGTTGAATTATAAGCTGCAGAAATATACATTTCGCGCGAACTATTTAAGCTAAAAACTAAAAAATAAAAAAGAAGAGACAAAAATCTCTTTAGATATTATAGTTACATTTATATAAAATTATTTAGGGGATTCCCTTAAACTCGCAAAGTCTTAAACCATGTAAAACTCGGTAAGTTTACGAGTAAAGAGTTCTATCGAGCCACATTTTTGCATGATCCAACTACACAAGATCTGGCAAGATGAAGCAAAAGAAAAAAGTGGTTTTCTGGCCGACGTTTGTAATTTCGGCGCCATGTTATTTTCTTTGAAAAGTAAACAAAGAATATGAAGACGAAGCATAAAGAAAAAAATGCAAGCAATTTTGCAACACATGTTTGCGCTAACCCAATTATTATTTTGTACGTGTTTTTGCCACCAATCACCGCGCACTTCATTTTAATTTCATTTGCACAAAAATTTATTGAAAATCGCTTAAAAATCACTGAAATAAACCACCGACAAAATACACATAAAAAAGAAGCAAAACAGAAATAGCAAGCTTCAAAATTACAAACGTCACACACTTTTTTCTCAATTGCTATTACAAATGGCTGCTTCTAAACCAGTCAGATCTGTTCTAATTGGTTCATGGCGAAAAGGTGTAAATATGTGCGTAACGGCCCGTCTCCACATGCTAAAGTTTTTGCCTTCCAACTGTCCTTTTTTTGCTTGACGTAAATTTTATCAGAGGTAATATTTTTGCGTGGGCATTTTTTATCTTGATAAAAGCATTTGTAAAATGGCTATTTTTGCCGGATTTAATCACTTAGTAAATCCCTTTCAATTGTGCCCTTTGAGCCACAATTACCCCTTCACCTTAAAAAAATTGGTGAAAAGTAGTGTTCTTCGAAAAAAACATGCAAAATCCACGAGATTTATTCCAAAACAACAAATTTATGTATTTTTTTATTATACTAGTATTACAGATTTTGAAACGAGCAACACGATTCCACTGTTCAAAATCCGAAAAACAATTGGACACCTTAATTTAAAAAATGCATTATTTATTGCATTTTTTTTTTTATTTGCATGCAGCTGTGCATGCAATTCACGACCTTTAATTTGAGCCAAGGTGGAAGTCTCTAGGCCCTTTGAGAGCCAAATTATAACGAATCTAAAGATAACTTACATAAGTATGTTTGTATTTGTTTAATACATGTCGGCGAAAACGCCTGTGTGTCGGCGGAAACGCAGCTGAGCATCCTTCACTCAATTTTATATTCCACGAGCAATAAGCGCAATTCACTACTATTAACCTTTAACTGTGAAGGTGGTGGTAAAATTTACCTCCTCTTTAAATTTTTTTGAATTACTCTCCTTGATCAGTTTTGTTTTTGCTATGGAAGGTGTAGCGTGGGCGGAGAAATGCTGATGCTGGTGTAAAAATTACCACTCCTCAACGTTTATGCAACTTTTTCTTTCAAGGAAGGTTGACCAGGGCATGAATCACGTATGACGACAATCGTCTGAACGATATCGTGTCGAGATTGTCTTGCTTCATAAAAATCAAAAATTGTTTGATCGTTTGTGCGATATCGTCAACTCGAGTCCAGTTTTGCTTCACGTAGCAGTAACAGTAACACGTAACAGTAACACAAATGCATAAATCAGGGCATGAATCACGTAAACCGACAATCGGCTGAACGATATCGTGTCGAGTTTGTGTTGCTTCATGAAAACCAAAAATTGTTTGATCGTTTGTGCGATATCGTCAACTCGATTCCAGTTTTGCTTCACGTAACAGTAGTAGTAACACGTAACAGCAACACAAATGCATAAATCAGTGTTTTTACGAGGTCGTTTTGTCAGTATCGTTTGAACGACTATCGTTTCAAAGTTACGTGATTCATGCCTAGTGTTTTGACAACATCGTTTTGTCAGTATCGTTTGAACGACTATCGTTTCAAAGTTACGTGATTCATGCCCAGTATTTTTTACAATTACATTTTTTAATATAATCTCTTTTATTTCTTTAAATATATATATTTGGCTGTGAAAAGATGCCCCTTAAGCTTTAGATTAATTTTTATTTTACACTTTTTTTATAAGTTTTCTATGTGATGCTTTCGGTCTTGTGAATAATAAAAGCCTTGTGAAATAAAGTGGGACTTTTGTTGATTTTAAAAGAAAAAATAAAATTTTGTATTTATTTTAACTTAAAAATCTAGTAGCTTTGTTTAAAAGAAAAAATAATTATAAAATGGCCAATTTGTATTCAAATTTCTAACTTAAATTCGAAGGGGTAAATTTTACCACCAGGTCACAGACTATGTCCAAAAAATTCACCTCCGTAGTTAAAGGTTAATTTGAGCAAAAGTAGAAGCCTCTAGGCCCTCTGAGAGCCATGTTATAACAATTTTAAACCAAGCTTCGAAACTGCTGTACTAGTTTTTACTCCGAAATTAGAAAAAAAATTGCGAAAAATGTCCAATGAAATGTCGAAGTTTAACTTCAGAATCGTAATAATTTAGCTCTCACAGGGCCTGGAGACTTATTTCTACCTTGGCTTAAGTTAAAGGTCTTGAATAACACTAAAACTGACTTGTTTTTCGAGGTATATAAAATCATGTGAAGGATGCATTTTTCAAATTGAGGGGTTGAATTTTGTTTCCGTTTTTCAAACACGTGTGTTTTGTTTCTTGTCTCAAAATCTATAATATTAGTATAATAAAAAAAAACAAAAATGAAGTGTTAAAAAAGCACACTATGTGCCGTCGAGTTAGCTCGAATATCTTATTTTTCAGTTGAGAAATTTAATTTTGAAATTTTAAAATTACTACGGTGTATTTTTCTCAAAACCATATGACTCAAAATATATGATTTATAAAAATATAATTGATTTATAAACAATATATAATATAATAAAATAAAATGTCTATTATACTTGGGCGTACAAAATTTTTGATTCCTCACGATCCGGCCCTGGTATTTCATATCCAAGTAAATAATAACAAATATTTTAATAGAAAACAACTCAATTTTTGCTTTTATAATAAAACTCGCAAATGCCCAGATGGTTCGTGGCGCTTTTAAGATCTTTTGCGTTGGCCAATTCAAAAATAGCGTTTAAAAGCAAAAGCGGTCTGTGAAGTAAACATTTTTAGTCTAAGTTTAAACGACTAAAGAGCGAAATCCTCCTCACACATATGCCAAGAATAGTAGCGCTGTGATTTCATATGGAATACTAAGCCCTTTCGATGTCATGGTATTATTTCCACCTGTGAGATCTCTGCCAAGCGTGCGCAATATTCTTCTATGATCTTGCAACTTCAGCATTGGTCCGATGTTCCATGTAAGCCAATAAAAGTCCTTATAAGGAAACTCAAGAGCACAGATGAGCGTTTTGAATTAAAGGAGGGCCAATAATCCACGCTTTCCCACAGGATGAAAAGTTTTCCCGTACATTGACTAAATGAGTCGTGTGATCTCTTAAATATCGTTCAAATGAAGCCATTGGTTGCGTTCATAAGACGTAGCTGTTTAGCTCATCTGCTACGAAACTGCTGGCAACTGTTGGACCCAACAATTACGTCATAGAAACGGCTTGATGAATATGCTGCCAAATGAACAGCTGATAAATGTAAACAAATGAAATTGCAACAAATATAGATATTTGCGCCGATACTCTTTAGAATTCAACGCTGAGCGGCCGCCGTGTTGAAAAAATCGTTCAATGTTACAATGAACTAAACAGTGTAAAATTATATAGCAAACATCTTAAAAACATATATTTAGAAACGTAGTATTATTATAAAATATTTTAGTTACTTTATCACGTCAGTAATATAAAATATAATAAATTTGTTTGCAACTGCCACCTAATAAGGCGGCGTTAAATTTAATATAAGCGGCGTAAGTCTTTTCGATCAGCTGTTTAGGCTAAGCCCAACACGTTGAGTTCAGGTAGCGTAAAAATTTTCCGCTGGAAAAAATGGCGGAAAAATGCCAACTGTTGGGCTGAGCGTAACTACTCAACTGTGCGTTTCTAAGACAAACAGCCAACGGTTACGCAACAGCAACGACTTATGAACGCGCCCATTGATATACCTATCGTTTTCCTTCTTGGACAGATGTGGTCGAATCTTTCTTTGTCAATTCGCCACTTTTACAATTCGTCTTAATATTTATGAATTTGTTTCTTTGAGTCTTACTGCTGTAATAACGGCCGCAACTTCGTCAATCGGAGGTAGATGCAAGATCACGCTTACGCAGTCTTACGGTCTTTATATGCATACTTAAACGCATCCTTGATTTAGCCATCTGAACAGCCAAAGCAGAACAAACCCCGGGGGGTTTCTATATATTTCAGGTGCAGCGTCATCCATTGGGTCCCTTTTGTGCAAAACCTTTGCTTGTCATGAAATTCATACGAATTATGAATTCCAATCAGATTTTATAAAAAAAATTCTAAATACCTAAACTCCAACGGTCCATTTTTAGCAAAGGAATTTTAGGAACTTAGGAATTTATCTGCGAATTTGAACGAAATCTGTTAATAAATACGACTTTTATAAGCAACTCTACTCCAGCGCCACCAGCGTGTTTTCTAGTAGCCTATAATAGGACCATATATGCAAGGTATAACCTCCGACAATTTGACTGGGCTCTATTGAGTGGTTTTTTAACTCAACTCCAGCACCATCTAGCGGGTCCGTTTTTCGCAAGTGCTTTTTTCATCATGCTTACGAAATCGGTTCATAAATAAAACTTTTATAAATTACTCGCCTCCCGCGCCACCTAGCGGCTCCGATCTTTGGTAAACGTATTTTCCATTATGCTGAAACTATACCTTTTGAATTTGAAAAAAATCGGTTTATGAATACGACTTTTATAAATATCTCGACTTCCGCGCCACCTATCGGGTATATTTTTGGGAAACGTGTTTGCCTTCATGCTGGTAGCTTACATTTTAAATTTAAAAGAAATCGGTTCATAAATACGATTTTTATAAATAACTCGACCCCGGCGCCACCTACCGAGCTTTTCGGTAGCCTATAAAAGGACCTTATGTGCAAGGAATAGCCTCTGAATATTTGACTTAAATCTATGCAGTAGTTTTTGTGTTAACTCTGAACAAAGAAAACGGCTATTATTTTATATATATAGAAGATATAAATAATGTTGCCGCCACGAAGTTATCGCGTAAATGAAAATGTAGCTGTCAAACTAACAAATTGCTGGCAATATTTATCAAGATAAAAGCTCTGTAAATTATTGCTTGCCAAGAGCAATATGCGATCTCCATTGGCAAATTTTTGCCTGACAACATAATCAAGATAAAAACTTTTGCCTAAGGAGACAGCAAGTAAAGTGACTGTTTGACAGATCAACCAGGATTTTGTGAAGCAATTTTTGTTTCGTAGTATTTTCCATAACATCCCGCCTTCTTGTCTCTATCACTCTTGGCTAAAATACAATAAAAATCCCTAAAATTAGCAGAAAATCTAAGTCAATACAGCTAGTGGATGAAATTCATTCATTTTATTCGCATATTATTTTCTTCGTTTATTTTCGTTATTATATCATACATTTTAATAATGGTATTCATTAAACCTTATGAATGCATTATAAACCGTATAAACCTATAACTGTGTACACCTTATAAATTAACTGTCATTTGTATAGAAACTCGTTTACACATTTCTTATAAATTTCTCCAGCGACTTCACTGAATAAACTTGACAAACTGAAGCCAATGCAACTCTGTCGCAACTCCAGCTGTGTTTCTGGACAATAATCGGGATCCACATAAAAATTTTGCACGCAAATTCAACAGCAACGATATCATCCTGATAGAGATCTTGTTCAATTTATTATCCATTCCGTTTTGTTTTATTCAATGATAATTTGGCCGCATGGTTTGGTAGCAGTGATAAATGAATTCATACACAAACAGACATTCTGCCATTGTTTCTTTTAACTTGCTTCAAATAAATCGCCTTTATGTTAAATATTTATTTAAATGAATATTATCTCGTCTAAATATATATTTTTCCCCATTTAGTGGGGTCATTTCCAAAATTTCTTAATCCTCGTGCTAGTAGTATAAAATTACTGATACTGAGCTCGATACCCAAAGAAGACACGACTATTGTGGCAAGTGTAAACAAAAGGAGAGTATGGGGCGTTCATGTAACAGAGTGCTTAAATTTATAAGAATACCTGCTTGATAAAGTTATCGGTTTAGATGAATACCACTAATTAGTCTGTTCCTTTGAACGGACTAAAACCTGTGGAACTGTTAAACTACAATTTTACTCTCTCAAATGAGAGTAAAAGGAGAACAGATGCAGAAGTGCATAGGAACGCAAAAAGCACTATTACCTGTAAAAACGTCAGTCGGTTTGTCTACATGTCATTTGAACAACACTGATTTAGCTGAAATATCACTAAATAATTATTAAAATCTATACATATTCAAACATTTCGTTGTTTACTTCCAATTTTTTACAAATATAAGGTACTTTGCTTTCACCGCTGTTAGTTTTTGCTTGCACCTGCAAATCAGCTGATCGTTTGACACTTTTCATGAACTTACAGGAAAAGAAACTCCGGACTAAATCCTGTAACTTCTGACTAGGAACAGTTGCTCAGTTACTCTCTCAAATGTGTTCCCACTTACAGGTTTTATGTCAATAGGAACGACTTCCTGTAAGTTCTGACTAAATCCTGTAAACCGGACTGCTATTGGAACAGACTAAATATAAAATTTCGGCCCCTCGACAACACTGAAGTTTGCGAGGTCGTTTGCGCATCAAATTTGCTTCGTAAATTTACGAGGGTCTCATAAATAGAGCTCCATACAAATTTAGACAATTCTTTTACGAGACTCGTAAATTTACGAGCTTTACAAGGTTTACGAGTTTAAGGGAAGACCCCTATTGTCTGCATACGTCAAATCACTTTCTGATTTCGGGTCTCAAGTTACCTATAACTTTAAAGCTCACTTTATAATTAGTTGCGTAAAAATTCCTGATTGTGTCTAAAGTAAAGCATTTTATTAGCAGTTTTAAATTCGTTTACAACCAAGAAACATACATACGTCAAAAACCGAAAGCGAAAGCAGAAATGCTTTAGATATAGCTTTATTTTTAATTCAGCCTTTATATATAAAGTGAGCTTTGAAGTTAAAGATTACTTCAGAAAACGGCCCTTAGGGCTAATTTAAAATTAATATTTTAACAACACTTAAGTTTAATTGTAGATTGTTGTTTAAATGCCTTTTAGGGCAAATTTCAACTGAATATTTAAATGGCACTTACGTTCAATTGTGGATTGTTGTTTAAATGGCATTTAACTTTCGTTGGGTTTCAGATTAAAAGACGTTCGCACGAGGAAATTTTGCGTTCAAGTTTTGCTTTCAACTCACGCAGGGTTGCACGAAAAAAAAGTTGAATAGCCAAATGTTGACTGGCGACCAACCTTGTTAAAAGCGATTAGTTGAAAGGTCGTTCAATCAAAAGTAGAATGCAAAGTTGAACAATGCAAACGCCTTTTTATGGCGAATATTTTTATATGGTTTTTATATTTGTATATTTTCAGCCATTCAATTTTTTTTCATCCAACCCTGCGTGAGTTGAACGCAAAAGTTGCCTGAAAAATCGCCTTGTCTGAAAGCCCCATTAAATATATCAAACAATTGGTAGCACTGCTGCTTGTTCCTCGAAGTTGTGGTTGCATTTGCTTGTTTCTTTACATTTCGTATTGAACAGCTGATTGTTTTTTGGTGGGATTTGGTGGGATTGATTAAACAACCTACCAATCAATCTTGGTTGTTTGGTACAAACACAGGGTTGCATATCTCATATATAAATAGCCAATATTGGCCATTTAAGTGCAGATTGAATGTATGATCTGAAAATGAATAGTGGAAGTTAAACAACAATCTCTATTTAAGTAGGCCATCTGAAATTGAGCCTTAGCTTTCTTGGGTTTCAGATCAACTTTAGTTGCATTCCCTAACTCGCAAGAAGTTGCAGGAATTTACAGAATTTTGCCGGAAAGCGTTCCCGTACTCGGTTCTCTGGCAAAGTAGGGGAAAAATGGGAGAATAAAATCGGCCCTCTCTGTGACAGAAGTTGCAAGATTTTGCCCGAAGAGTTTCTGCTGGTAAAATCTGGTAAAGTGTCAAACCACCAGCTGATCAAACGATTGGAATGATGAATAAGCAAAAACAAACGTACATCTGCATTTACATCTTATTAAATATATCGTAGCGAGGAAATTTCAAGTTCTGAAGGTATTTTTTGTTAATTTTCCTGTGTATTTGCTTATAATTTAGCAGATTGCCAAATGATAAAAACTGCCATGTAAGCAAAAAATGACGCCCACGGTGTATTTGACAGTTTTACCAGTTTTTACCCGAAAAGCATTCCCGTACTTTTTGGTTTTTCTCTCTTTCTCAGAGAGCAGTTTTGCTTTTTGACAGTTTTACAGGTTTTGTCCAGAAAAGTTGAGGAACGAAACTTTTGTTCAATTATGCCAAACAATTGGCAGCAATGCTGCTTGTTCCTTGAAATTGTTGTTGCATTTCCTTGTTTGTATACATTTTGTGCTGAATAGCTGACTGTTTTTCGTGGGATTTGGTGGGATTGATAAAACAACCTACCAATCAATCTTGGTTGTTTGGTACAACACAGGGCATGAATCATGTATGACGACAATCGTCTGGACGATATCGTGCTGACATTGTCTTGTTTCATGAAAACCAAAAATTGTTGGATTGTTTGTGCCATATTGCCCACTCAATTCCAGTTTTGTTTCACGTAACAGTAACAGTAGCACGTAACAGCAAAACAAATGCATGAATCAGTGTTTTGACGGCATCGTTTTGTCAGTATCGTTTGAACGACAATCGTTTCAAAGTTACGTGATTCATGCCCAGGGTTACATATCTCATATTTACATAAATAGCCAATATTGGCAATTTAAGTCCCCTTTCAGACACGTCAAGTCTTGAAAGCAATTTTTTTCGCATTCTCTTTTGTGTTTTCTATTTGCTTTCACAAGCGTCATAATTTGATTTGAAAATATTTTCTAGTAAGTCCCACGCTGAAAATTGAATATGAGTTTGGCGAAATTGTATTATTTGTATTTCTTAGACAATGGCATATAAGTGGACCAGGGAAAGTATTGAGAAATTTATATATTTGTACCAGGAGCATGAATGTCTTTACTCCGTGAGCTCCAAGGACTATTTAGACCGCCAGAAAAAAGCAATGGCGCTCCATGATATTCTAGCGAAGATGCAAGAAATTGATGGGTGCATAACGGTAGACTACCTTAAGAAAAAATGGAAAAGTTTGCGAACGCAATATTTGCAAGAATGTCGGTCGGTGAAGAATTCCAAAAAAAGTGGCGCTGGTGTTGATGATGTCCACTGTCCGAAGCTTTGGTGCTTTGATCAACTAAAATTTTTACACAATCATGTGCAATTCCGTCAAAGTGTTACTAATGTAAGTATATTTTATGCGATATAAACATGCTTATGACATTTATTTCAATGTATGCATATTTGTTGTATATGTTTCAGGTCGAAGAAGGTTCTGATGACGCTTCCAGTCCCTTAAGCACAGAAAAGGTACCAAAAAAGCCGAAATGATAGCTGACAGAAAAGCAAATAAAAATAAATTTGAGTGGTTGGGTCGGCAAGTGACTGAGCAGATGGAAGAGGTGGATGAGGAGTATCAGCCGCAAGCAGTTATGGAGGTTCAAGGTGTTATTAATAAATACTGGCAGGAAACCATAATAAAAAGAACTGCGTCATCATATTCCACTGCATCACCACCGTCTCCGATTCCTTCACGGGATATTTTAGAGGAATCAATGCGGGGTATTTTCAGCGATGAAGATTTTGATATTTAAAAAAATCGCCATCCACCGACAAAATCATTTAAGAGCCACCCCACACCACAGACCGCCGATTTAGTTGGGCTCGCTAGTGTTTCCATTGCAGCACAACTACTTAGTCGGGCGCGATTAAGTTGGTGTAGCGTTCGCACTTCCATACATCTTCATTTATTTGAAGCGAGCCCAACTAAATCGGCGGCTGATAAAGTCTGTGGTGTGCGGTGGCTCTTAGACATTTTTAAATGTGGCTTTAAAGTTTTAAAATCTGATAAAGTACAAAGTACAATGACTAAGTAACCTTTTTTTTAAGTTATAAAATGAACTGAATTTTAGATTTTTTGTTTGTGTTTATGTTATGTAATTGTTTCTACCCAACAAGCAAATTAAACTTAAAGAAAGTCTTATTAAAGTTTTGTATTATAAACATTAAGCTTACAAAACGTTGATTTTTTGTTTATAAAACGCTTGAAAGTAAGCGTAATATAATCGAAAAGGAGCCTTGGTTATAAGCGTAGAAATATAAACTTACAATATATGCTGAAAAGAAAGCTTTTAATAAGCGTAAAAGTGTAAACTTATAATAAAGGTTAAAAAAATTGTTTATAAGCGTATGAATATAAACTTACTAAAAATTTTCAAAATAAAGCTTTTTATAAACGTTTTTATAACCCTTTATTTAAAGATATTTCATTAAAAACTCATACATAGATTGCTTACCATCTAGAAACTAAAAGAAATACGAATTTTCGGCGGACTCATCTACAGTCGCATTTTCTTTTTTTTATATGGAAGAAAATAAGCAATACCATTACCAAACAAAAAAGGGCCAAAAAAAGCCATAAGTTGTAGATACTTCAGTGTTGGAATTTTTTATAAAAAAATTTAATGGGCTACAAAACTGCATACTCAGAATCTTTAAAGGAAAATCTTATTAAAAAAGCTAGAAATTTTTACGAAAGTTTGACCTTTTTTTTAATAATATTTGTATTATAGGGTAGGAACAACATATTAATATGAGCTTATAAATTATACTTTTTAATTTATAATTTGCCTTCTTCGTTAAAATATTCTGTGAACTCTTGCCTTATGAGTTCAGCTTCGCCTTTTCGTGGATTATATGGTACATCTGTATAAACTTCTGGGTATTGCTAATACTTGCAGTTTCTAGGGGCGTGTTGATATATGTATTATCGGTTTGTAAAAGAAAATTATGAATTGCGATACAAGCCAATGTGACTTTTTCTACGGTGTCAACTTTTAGGTTCATTGTGGTTAAAAAAACTCGAAATCTATTGCTTAGGGTTCCAAACGCATGCTCAACAACATGCCTAGCTCGAGAGAGCCGTAAATTAAATATTTGTTTCTTTTTATTTTTCGTGTGATACGGATATGGCTTCATTATGTGCTTTTGTAGCGGAAAAGCGTCGTCCCCTACAACAACATAGGGAACATTCCGTCCCCTTCCAATTAAAGAGCTTTTTGGCAAATGTTCTTTTTCTAAAATTTCTTTAAGGCGATTCTGTTGTAGCACACCAGCATCATTCGCACGCCCATTAGTCCCTACATCCACAAATACAAAACGGCAATTGGCATCAACTAAGGCCAATAGAATTACACTATAAGTGCCCTTGTAGTTACGATAAAATGCACCGTCCTTCCGCAGCGGCCGAAAGTTGATGTGCTTGCCGTCCAATGCGCCTAAACAATTTGGAAATTGCCACTTTATGGCGAATTCTTTCGCTATAGCTTCCCATTCCGCAAAGTTGCTTGGCATCTTTAAATAATAAACTTATACAATTTATGTTTAGGAAAGACTAACAAATTTACGTACACGCAGGTGTAGCACTTTCAATTTTTCAAATAATATTTTGCACACTTCGGGTATGGTCTCGCTAATAAAGGACGTTGACAAACGTGTTTGGTAACTTATAAACGTTTCACCTAAAATAAATATATTTGTTTAATGCACTACACTTTGATTTTCCTGCGATTACAGAACATACCAGTGGCAAGAAATCTCAACGTCACGGCCAAACTTCTCCGCTGCAGAAATAGTTTCTCTTCTCAGCGAACTACGCCGCTCGATTTCTGGTTTAACCAGATCTAATAAAATGTCAAATTGACTTTTGAAACCCCCAGAATCTGAAGTGAGAAGTTCCTTGGTTAGGAACACAAAAGAGCCTCGATTATTCTTCTCAGCTCTCCACTCCTTTACCCACATACGTTTTCGTATTCTTCCCGGTAGTGCAGCAGCTTTTTCGCACAAATCATGTAAGCCTTTTTCATAAAAATAATTAGTACATGCGTTTGTATTAAGTTTAAGTTCAATCTCTTACCATAAACAATTTCGTCATCGCTATCTTGTTCAATAAATTTGGTGGTGACGTCCAAGATTTCTCTTAAAATAATTTCTTTTTGGTATTCCATTTTTTGCATTTATACTGCCTTCAGTGTCAAATTCCAAATGTTAAATGGGAAGCAACGAAAAGTTCAAAAGAGACAAGAAAACTTGAAACGAATTGACGGTACGGAGGTATCTGTACTCTTCCCCTCTCTTCCCACCTCCTTCGCCAACGAACGAGCAGACTTGAAAGCAAGACTTGACGTGTCTGAAAGGGGACTAAGTGCAGATTAAATGTATGATCTGAAAATGAATAGTGAAAGTTAATCAACAATTTCTCCTTAAGTAGGCCATCTGAAATTATGCATTACCCTGCAAAAATCGCGACTACTCCATGCTTGCGTGTAAAGAGTATTCCCTAAGGACCAAAGAGTACTCCAAAATTAACCACAATTCATATAAAAAATATGGTCCAATTAACATTGCGATGTCCTAGGGCAGGACCATATACTCCATCCCTGCATTACATCAGAGTAGCACAAAACT